>NC_056630.2:65407304-65634804 GCF_002870075.4 Lactuca sativa
TCTACGCAACGCACGGACATTCACCTAATTGCTTTATATATAGATGACCGTCCAGGAGTTCACTTGATGTATTTTACATCTCATTAACCATTTGGTGTTACCTTCAAAATTCATTGATGTATCTGTAAAAATCATAAATATTTATGAAAAAATTTAACTTTTTGCTTAAATTTTGAACTTTTTTTTTTTTTGATAAAAACTAACTTAATTTTTTTTCTTTATATTTTATATATTACTCATATGTAATGAATACCACTTCTCACGATCATTATACCCTAAAATCTGAACTTTTCAATGAGTTAAAATCGGTTTGATTTCTTTCTAAGTTATCTATAAAACTTTAACTTTTGATCAATATAAAAATCACTAAATATTCTATCTCCTAAACAAATTGCTATAAATAAATTATTAACCCCTTATGGACCTACAATGTTTAGCAAAATTTATTTATAAAACATGAAAAACCAACAAAAACATGATTTTCACTATGTTACTAGTAGTTTAATTGGGGATGAAAAATATGTTAGTTGTGACATTGAAAAATAATGAATTTATGTTCTGAATTTCCACTATTATCTATTAAAAATAGTTTACTTTAAATGAAAGTTGAAGGGGTCTAAAATGTCAAAATGCATAGAGTTCAAGGGTTCATTTAATATTTTTCAGAAAAGCTAAATAGAAATCCATAAATCGATCTCAACAATTTTCGATGTTTTCTTTTCCTCCGTCTTCATCGTTATCGTCTTCATCACTCCCTCTGTAATATCAAAATATCTAGATTTTATTCGGCTTCAAATAATCTCAATCGATCGAAGGATTCTTTTATTAGAATCCCTGTTTGTATGTGTATATATGCACAAAAATATATATACACATACAAATACAGCAAGATGAATATGGAGATGGCTTCGAACACCCATGGGAATCTAGACGAGCAGATTTCACAGCTCATGCATTTAGCATTACATTTTATCACTTTAAATTATTTACAAAATATTATTTGAGTTTTTTAAGTGAAACTGAAATTTATATTTAAGTTGACAATGTAATGTTATATTTAAATTAACAATTTAAGTATTTTATCCAAACTGTTCAAAAATTGTAGCTTTAAACTGATAATCATTTACATATAACAACAAATTAAATCTAATAAATTAAGTATAATATATTAAAAATTAAGAACATAACTTTATAAGTAGAAGTAAATATATTATTTTAATATTAAAATTTATTTTATTTATGATTACATTTTAGGTTTGATATTTATTTAATTTTATTAACCAACTTATAATCATTATTATAATGACACTACAATTTGTCACTTTTAACTATTTATAAAATATTCTTTGCGTTGTTTAAGGTGAACTAAAATTTATATTTAAGTTGACCATATAATGTTATATTTAAATTAACAATTTAAGTATTTTATCCAAACTCTTCAAAAGTTGTAGCTTTAAAATGATAATGGTTTACATACAACAATATTTTAAAATTAATAAATAGAATATACTATGTTAAAAGTTAAAGACAAAACTTTATAAATAAAACTAAAGATATTATTTTAATATGGAATTTTAGTTTATATATTATTACACTTTAGGTTTGGTATTTATTTAACATTATTAACTAATTTATAATCATTATTTGAAAGAAATTGAAAAATCATATGAGTTTTAAATACATGTGGTTCAAGTAAATATGTTAACTTTATAAGATATATATATATATATATATATATATATATATATATATATATATATATATATATGGAAAAGTGAATATACCCTTAAGGGTATATAACCTTAGGTACCCAAACACTCCATAATACGTCGTTTTATTTGATATATTCATTATAATGTTCTTAAACTTCAACCCCTAACTTGATATACTTTCAAAATTTTGAATTTCACTATTATCTTTCTTTTACATTGCATCATTCTGCCGAACACTTACTAGACTATATACATTGTAGGTGAAAATGAAAATTATGTAAAAAGAAGATAAATGTGTAATTTATAAAAATAATGAAAGTAAATAAAGTTAGAATTTAAATTATAAAAACATTAAACAGTTAGAATGTATTATATGATACAAAACAACGTAGTATGGTATGTTTGGGTACATAAGCTTATATACCCTTAAGGGTATATTCAATTTTCCCATATATATATATATATATATATATATATATATATATATATATATATATATATATATATATATATATATATATATATATATATATATATATAGTGAGTTTCAATAGAGAACCATAATCATAATTAACAAGGAACTAAGGAACCAATCGTGAACGTCGGAAATCATAATGATTAACGGCCAAGGAAATAGATGTACACTTTTATATTGGATGGACACATACCGTATTATACCAAAAAATCCATCTCTTTATCAAAAAACTCATCTCTTTTTTTCATTTAAAAATTTTTTAGACCACAATTTTTATCCAAAAAAAAAAAAAAACGAATATACCGTTGTTCTCGATTTTTACGTCATTTTTCTATAGAGATTCATATTGATATATAAAAAACGAACATTTTTTTTCCGAATAAAACCCACTTCATTTTATTAGTTTTTTCAATTTTTAAGTTTATTTTTATAAAAAAAACTACTTACATCAAAAATATTAATTTTTTGTACTCTACTAATAAACATCAACACCGACAAAAAAAAAAAAAAACTCGAACACTGTAGATTCACACTGTGAATCTACACTGTAAATATTATAATTTTTAACATTCAAAATGTGAAAAAGCTCGATCAGTTCAGATTCACATTATGAATCTGGCTTACTATTATACACACTATGAATCTTAGAAAGTTTAAAAAAAAAACGTCGATCAGTGTAGATTCACACTGTGAATCTAAACTGTAAATATTTCAATTTTTAACATTCACAATGTGAATAAGCTCGATCAGTTCAGAGTCACACTGTGAATCTGACTTACTATTATCTACACTATGAATCTGAGAAGGTTCACAATGTGAATCTGAACAGGTTCAAAATGTGAATCTGAATTGAAACATAGGTTTTATTTTACATGAATATGAATCTATGTTTATAAAGTATTACGAAACATGAATTTTGATATATTTATTATTTTTTTTCTATAAAAAACAGAGCTTAACTTTTCAAAAAAGAAAATGAAGTGAGTTTTTTTTCGAAAAAAAAGTTTGTTTTTTATATATCATCATGGATCTCTTTGGAAAGAGGACGAAAAACCGTGAACAACGGTATACTCGTTTTTTTTTTTTTTTTTTTTTTGATAAAAAACATGACCTAAAAAAAATTTTAAACGAAAAAAATGATGTAGATTTTATTATAATTCGGTGCATGTGCGTCCATTGTAAACGTCTACAACCCTTGTTTTTGCTGTTGATCGCTTTAAATTTCGACGGTTTGAATTGGTTCCTTGGTTGGACTTTTCCATATATATATATATATATATATATATATATATATATATATATATATATATATATATATATATATATATATATATATATATATATATATATATATATATTTGAGATTCAATAGATAATCATAGTTAACAAAGAATCAAACAACCAATCGTAAGCGTCGGAAATCATAATGATCAACGGTCAAGGAAATAGATGTATACGTGTACATTGGACGTACACACACCAGATTATACCAAAAAATCAAACTCCTTACAAAAAAATCTACCTCTTTTTTTCGTTTAAAACTTTTTTTAGGCCATATTTTTTATCGAAAAAAAAAACGAATATACTGTTGTTCTCGAGTTTTCGTTCTCTTTATATAGAGATCAATGTTGATATATAAAAAACAATTTTTTTTCGAAAAAAACTCATTTCATTTTGTTAGTTTTTTCAATATTTAAGTTTATTTTTATAAAAAAAACTAATTATACCAAAAATATTAATTTTTGTACTCTATTAATAAACATCAATATCGACTAAAAAAAACTTCGATCAGTGTAGATTCACACTGTGAATCTAAATTGTAAATATTTAAATTTTTAACATTCACAATGTGAAAAAGCTCGATCAGTTCATATTCACATTGTGAATCTGACTTACTATTATACACACTGTGAATCTGAGAAGCTTCATAATGAGAATATGAACAGGTTCACAATGTGAATCTGACTTGAAATATCGATTTTTTTAAACATCAATATGAATCTATGTTTAAAGAGTACCAAAAAATTTGAATTTTGATATATTTATTATTTTTTTTGTCTTAGAAAAAAATAGACCTATTTTTCAACAAATAAAGAAAATGAAGTAAGTTTTTTGGATTTTTTTTTCATTTTTTATATATCACTATGGATCTTTGTGGAAAGATGACGAAAAATAACGAACAATGGTATATTCGTTTTTTTTTTTTGATAAAAAACTTGGCCTAAAAAAATTAAACTAAAAAAAGAAAGTGAGTTTTGTTATAATCCGGTGCATGTGTGTCAATTATAAAAATCTACAACCCTTCATTTTGCCGTTGATCGCTTTAAATTGATTTCTTGGTTTTTTTAATAATGGTTCTCTATTGAACTTTTTCATATATATATATATATATATATATATATATATATATATATATATATATATATATATATATATATATATATATATATATATATATAGAGAGAGAGAGAGAGAGAGAGAGAGAGAGAGAGAGAGTAAGTGTAAAACCCGTGTATTACACGAGTTGATTAAAAAAAATAAAATATCAAATTGTAACAATAAGTAATTTTTAAAATAAAATTTTAAAATACGGAATGAAAAAACATATTAATTGCAATTTAGTATAATATTTATTATATTTGATACTTTATATATATATATATATATATATATATATATATATATATATATATATATATATATATATAAAGATTATGTGGCTTTTTAATTTTAGAAGTTGAAAAAAACCAAAAATTGACATGTGGATATTATTTATTTAAAAAATCTCATAAAATGACAAGTGTCAAAACTAATTCAAGATTGACATGTGGCAAAAATAAAATATCAAATTGTAACAATAAGTAATTTTTAAAATAAAATTTTAAAATACGGAATGAAAAAACATATTAATTGCAATTTAGTATAATATTTATTATATTTGATACTTTATATATATATATATATATATATATATATATATATATATATATATATATATATATATATATATAAAGATCATGTAGCTTTTTAATTTTTGAAGTTAAAAAAACCAAAAATTGACATGTGGATATTATTTATTTAAAAAAGTCTCATAAAATGACAAGTGTCAAAACTAATTTAAGATTGACATGTGGCAAAATTATCTTCATTTACTATATATATATATATATATATATATATATATATATATATATATATATATATATATATATATATATATCGGCTTATGTTATTTTGTTTTTATTAACTATTGTGTGCTAGAAGGCACAGATCTGGACCAACGGATGTAATTAATCAATGGACATGATTTAAGAGTGTATGATATTATAATGAGATAGCATGTACCATATAATCACACAAGTTTTAGCAAAATGGTATTTTGGACAATTAACTACAATTATAAAAGAAAATTTTTCGATTTTTAGGGATAATTAATTCTCCTAATTTTAAAAATCTGAATTTTTTTAATTAATTCAATTTTAATTCTAACATAATTTGTAAACAAAACCGATTTTATTCTGTCAGAATAATTCTTTTATTAGGATGATGCTCTTTCAAAATTTTATTCTATTAAATACTATTGAAGAATAACAAAATTGTTGAATCTGATGTTGAAAAATAACAACATTCTAATATATCTAATACATCCAAACTTAAATACAAATTCATAATATTCTTATAGACTAAAAGTCATATACATTTTAATATAATTATACATATTATTAAAGAATATCAACAAAAATGAATAAAATTATTAAAAAATAATAACATATTAAAATGTGAGTATGATCAAACTTTATTCATTTTTCAAATTATTCGTATTAGGTCTTTAACGCATTCTTCCAGCTATTCCTATCACAAATACAACAAAAACTTATAATGATTAAAAACATGTTACTTGCAATTAACTATCACTTTATATATTTTGGTAAAATACATAGAATATGAGAGAATACATAGAATATATTTTGAAAGAATACATTTATTTTATTTTGG
The DNA here is from genome assembly GCF_002870075.4 of Lactuca sativa. Classification (NCBI taxonomy): domain Eukaryota; kingdom Viridiplantae; phylum Streptophyta; class Magnoliopsida; order Asterales; family Asteraceae; genus Lactuca; species Lactuca sativa. The sequence goes on from NC_056630.2 coordinate 65,413,488, forward strand.
CAGAATATATTCTGACAGAATACATAAAATACATTCAAAAGTATCGTATTTACCGTTAATATAATTTTAGATTCCAAATACATAATAATGAGGGACAATAGAAATTGGAATTCAAAATAACAAATTGAACCAAAATAATACACAAACAAATTAATTACCTTTTAAAACAATTTTCTAGAACAAGATGACTAACTTTCACCAATATATGCTGGCATATGATATCAAACATTTACTATGTTGGTATGTGAAATCAAACAAAATTAATTGACTGTGTTGACATATGAAATCAACCCCATCAATATATACACAATATGGTATGAATTAGTGATGTAAACAAATCTAAGTTGTGAGAATAATGAAATTTGAACCCCTAGATTTACCTGCACTCGCTGGCGAAAATCTTAGCATTCTTTTGTAGATTATTCTACCTGAATATAACATTCTTTGTTTAATATTCTAACAAAATAATATACTTGTTGCATAATATTTTTAAGGAATAAATCATCTGTCTTTCGATGCCATAATTTTACTCTCTACATTTTAATGTGTGTGTTTGTGTGTGATAAAGAAAGATTATTACAAAGAGAAAGAGAGGGACCTCGAGGTTCTTGTAAGCAGATAGGTGGTAGAGTAAGAGGAAAATGGAAAGGGTGATACTGATAAAAGCAAATACAACAGCTACTCTGGTTGTCCATGGGAATTGGGAGTATTTGAGAATTAGGGTCAAATTAACAAAATCCTCTCGTCCAATCTTCTTCATCAGTATTAATGCTTCAGAATTCCCAAATGCATCATCGAAAGATCGACTAGCTGATGGATTTGGTTTTCTGCATCCAAAATTAAAAGCTTAGCCCTATCGATTCCTTGAATCAGACACTGAGTTAGTAAATACAAAAATCATACATAAAAGTCGGATAGAAAAAAACATGGAGATGTGTGTTCCATATGGAATTACGATGGACCAATTGCATTTGAAGAATTCATCAAGGTAACAGAGGAATTCGATGTTAAATATTGCATTGGAACAGATGGCTATGGTTGTGTTTATGACTTCATCAAGGAAAGCAAAATTGACATACTTGCGTCTGGAACCTTCCCTCACTGTCGTCTTCTTCAGGCCACCGCTATTTACGACCATTTTTATGAGGAATTGAAGCCATCGTTCCATCGTTCCATATGGACGACCATTGACAGAATTTCTCTGCTGCGTCTCTATCTCAGTCGCGTTTGGGTGTTATTTGATCACATTTTAAGGTAACTGCTCCATAAATCAAGGGATGAATTGATTTTGATCTTCAATTTTATCAATGGAGGGTGAAGAACGATTGCTAGAATCACAGTGCTGAGATGGTGGATGCAAGTGATGACGGTCAATAGTGGTGACTGGTGGAGGATCGACATGAAGGGGGTCTTTGATTTTTTTTGATGTACGATCGAAGAAGTTGGAAGCCTTTTTGGTGGAAAAGAGCAACAGACGCATCAATCATTGGAGGAAGTCATTTGTACTCTTTAGGGTTAGGGATGTTGGTTTTGTAGGGTTTAACTAATTAAGGAGAGATTAATTGAATTATTTTTTTACCATAATTAGATATACTAATTATCATTATTTCCTTTTTAATTTATTTAATGAATCATTATTTCTTCAATTCGCATTAGTGCGTGTATGTACACAATAGTTGCTAGAAACATCTGAAATTAGCTATATATATATATATATATATATATATATATATATAGAGAGAGAGAGAGAGAGAGAGAGTGAGAGAGTTAGGTTTATGTATAAACCTTAATTATTGTATGAACGTATAACCAATTCTGAGTCAATCATTTAATAAAGGTAATTTCATAACTTTGCTATTTAAATTAATTGATATCTAAAATTAAATCCTTATAATTATGGTAACTAATTAAACTTCAAATATCATAATTTTGGAAAATAATGATCATGCCTGCATTAAAAGAAGCTAGTGTTGACGATGTATCTTTTTTTGTCAATGACATTAAAAGAAAATTTGTAATAGTTTGTATTTTCCAAATTCTCTAAGAATGTTTCTTTTTCCAATACAGAGAATATATTCAATATTATATCTATAAGTCAAAGTCAACTTCGTTCACCACTACGTTCTTTCAGAACCGCTCCGTGGGCTTCCCTGAAAGCTAAGATGTGGAATTTATTTTAGAACGCATGATAACATATTGATTTTTTTTTTAACTTTGTTGTTTTTAACATTAATGTTTTAAAAAACCGGTTTGAACCGGCCGGTCGAACCGGTTGGACCGGGAACCGGAGAAGATAGCGGTTCAACTATCATCGGTTTTATATTGATTTCTGAACCGGATTGAACCGTCCGGTTTTTAGAAAAACTCGGTTGAACCGGTCAAAATAAACCGGTTGAACCGGTTAAAGTGAATAAAAACACATGGAAAGAACCATTTGAATAAAAACTTTGGTGATTTTTTTAAATATATTTGATTTTCTCTAAATAAAAACATATGATAAATGTTATAAAGTTTTTTTGATGTGTTTGTATTCATTTAAAACTATATTTTGTTTTGGTATTATATTTTATTTTCTTTTTAACGTATATGGATTGATGTAAAACACTCGAACTTATGGTTATGTGTTATTTTAATATATTTGGATTGATCTACAACTTATTTTTATGTATATTTCTAATGTTTGAACTAGTAAACGTCAAATTCATAATTCATATGTATATATATATATATATATATATATATATATATGTGTGTGTGTGTGTGTGTGTGTGTGTGTGTAGGAAAATAGGAAAAATGATGAAAATTATAGAAGCCGGTTGACCCGGCGGTCAAACCGGTTGAACCGGAAATTGGTAAGCATACCGGTTCAACAAAAAAACCGGTTTTTAAAACATTGGTTTTTAACACACAATGCGTTATTGTTCCAGAATATATTAATCTTCCAAAATACATATGTATAGTTATGTATTTACATCTTTTTTTCAAGAAAATATTAGCTAAGTGGTTCAAATACATTTATCAATTAATCGATTCTTAACGAATTAACTTTTATTTTAGAGAATGAATTTTGATTCTTCAAGAATGTTTTAGGAAGAATGTCATTCTTAACAATAAGCATGTAGTTTCAACTAACCAAATTGATTCTTTATCATTCTAAAAATGTTTATTTAACTAAAAAAATTGATTCTGAATCTTCTAAAAAATGTTTATTTAACTATAAAAATTGATTTTTAATCATTCTCAAAAATCAATATTTAATATTCTTTAAGAATGTTTCTAATAACTGGTGATTTAAAATTTTGAGGAAACGATACGTTTAAATTGATTATTTTTCTTATAAATTGTGTAATTTAAAAAAATGTTTATTTAAATGTTTATTTGTTTTATTTTTTTATTAATTGACTTGACTTGTTTACCTAGAATGTAGTTAATTCTATTTCTCTCTCTTAATAAATTATCATAATTGCCATTATAATTAATTAAGTATAGCTATATAGTGAATGCTAGTCCGTATTAATAAAATGTACCGTAAGATCTCCACTTTTCATTTTTTTAATCTAATGACTAAAATTTAGTGATACACTCACACAATATTTATGATCTAGATTTGATCCTAACCCTATATATATATATATATATATATATATATATATATATATATATATATATATATATATATATATAATATTTCCACTGCACTGCAGCTATCTTTATGGTGGCAATATACAGATATAGTATTAATTTCATATGGGGTAAGTAGCAAATTAAGGGCCAATAATTGAATTGAAACACTCGATATAAAGCCGAGGAGCTGTATTACCTTTCTCATACTTCTCTTCTTCAATTCGCTTGTTTTTCATATAATCATATATCATCACTAGAGATGACTTTAAGTGGTACACTAGTGAATCAAGTTACCATCAAATCCGATGGTGATGTGTTCCATGAAATCTTTAGACAAAGACCACATCATATATCTGAAATGAGCCCAGGTTGCATAAAAAATGTTGATCTGCATGAGGGTGAATGGGGTGTGGTTGGATCTGTGATTGTCTGGGACTTTATCCATGGTAAGTTCATTCAGATTTACAACAAAAAACAAACATATTATTCATATTCTAATTGAACTACTTATGGTGTATATTATATCCCACGATAGATGGGAAGGCAAAAGTGGCTAAAGAAGTGATTGAAGCGATCGATGAGGAGAAAAAGTCAGTGTGCTTCAAGGTGATTGGGGGTGATATACTGGAGGCTTACAAGACATTCTTGATCACAGTTCATGTGGACACCAATGGAGAAGAGAACATTGTGACTTGGACTTTCCATTACGAGAAGGTCAATGAGAATATTGATGACCCCCACACTTTGATGGATTTCTGCCTCACCGTCACCAAGGATATTGAGAACCATCACCTCCCAAAAGCAAACTGAATCTAAAATGCGTGTTTGTTTGTGTTAATTACATATGTGGAGTGGAATTATGTTTGTATGATTTTTTTTTTGTGTGTGTGTGAGATCTAATATTAATCTATGTATTATAGATGCATAATTTTATGAATAAAAAATGAATCGTACTTTTGATTCGTTTAATGACTTTCAATTTGCATTATATATGCATCATGCATGTGAAGCTTCAAATATATTTTTTTAATGACACGCAATCTAAATTTGATGCAGACTAATAAACTTCAGAGTAAAAATGTCTGTGTTTATGTATTTTTTTAGTTAACTTTTTTATTTTTCTAGTTTGGACACAATCTAAATGATGTTTGATTTTATTTTCTGGACAAAACCGTAAAATTGGTCGATATGGTTTCTTATTTTCTATTGATCTGTTCCAATAACTTTTAAACTTGAAGATTACATCAAAAATCCAGGTTTCATTGCGCGTTTGATCCTTGGACGTAACAATTGTTAACTCCTTCCTTAGCAACTCTCATGTGCCCCTCACGTGAGGTTAAAGTGTTTTTTTTCCCTCTTAACAGATCAGTAAAGAAAAAACATATCCACCTCCCCACCCCGCCTTTTTCTTCCTCACCTCATCTATAACTCGAATTATACACACCGGGGCAGTTTTTAGTTGGTGACGGCGGTGGCACCGACAACACTTGTTTTTTCTATACACAATAGAAAAAATATTGAATTTTTTTTACCTATCGTGCCACTACGTAAATTTTTTTTGTGCAACTACGTAAAAAAAGAATGTCTCATTCTCTCAAATCAACCAAACCCAAAAATATAATTAGAACTTAGATTAAGAGCTCAATGTTTAAAATTTTAATCCACTATTAATTGTAATTAACCCAAAAAAAGAATATGAGTTGGCTAAAATAGCCTGATAGTCGATGGCTATGGATCCGATCGACATTTAGAAGCATAAAAGAAAAACGAGGCCAAGCCTCCTGACCTCCTGTGTTCGCATCCTTCTTTTGTTCTTTGAGCCTACTATGTTTTTTTCTTCACTGAAATCAACTTCACTACTGTCTGCAGTTTTTATGTGTTCCTTTTCATTTGTTGTACGTTCCTTCTCATCTGCTGGAATTACAATTATCTCCCCCTTAGGATGATTACGTCCCAGAATCATCAACAAAATAAGGTTTGTACAATGACTCTGCACGTTACATTTTCATCCTAGGTAATAACCATAATTCTTTTGTTATTGAGTTCCTAACTCTTAGACTTTTTGACTGTTGACAGTGCTAAATCCTGCACCTGCTCTTCCTCCCATTAGAGGCTCCCATTCCTTCTAGAATGATAAGGTCTTTACTTCGATTATCGCAACAAACCGATGGGTCACGTTCTAATGACCTCTCACCGTATGAAGCAATGGTTAGACTCAGGTCTCTTTGAGTTAGACTCTAGCACGAAGGATACATTCCTTCATGTTCTAATGTGATATAATCACATCATGATAAATATAATGTTTAGCTACGGGTTACTTAGCCTTAATGACGATCACAATACTACTATTGATCGCTTCGATTATCTTTTCCTTGAATCTAAAGTCGGATGCTACGTCGAACTTACTTCATAGATTAGTCGGACTCGATTCGGTATGACTGCTAAGGTTGGAATAATATTTATCTTCGTAGTCGTTATCGAAACAAAGGTAATGATGGAAATGGACAAAATAGCTCAACTACTTAGAGACTTAGTAACTTTGTGACTTTCCATAATCTAAGTGTGAGTCATGTGCTCTCGATAGTATAAGCATCTACTACCTTTCACACCTACCTTTCCCTAATCTTCTCTTTTTCTTAAGTGTCTCCTTTTTCATGCTCTATTGCATCCAAGATCATATGGTACACCCTCGCCTTTGGCTTTGGCGGGACATTTGGCCTTGCAGCTTCTTTCTTTCTTGGGCAATCATCTTTAAAATGTTTGGCTTCCCAACACTCAAAACATTCCTTTTTAAGAAATAATTCATTTGTTAGCATAGCGACCAGTTTTGCCACATCTGTAGCAGGTCACGACCTCGTTGCATTGCCCTACGTGCTTCACCTTACATTTTTCGCACCACATTGCCTCCTTGTTATCTCCAAACTTATTGTTGGGGCTGGACTTTGAAAACTTATTATTCTTCCCTTTACTGTTTTCATTTCTAGATGACCCATCAAATGTCCTCTTTTCTCGACTTCAGTCTTGTCGATAACCCTCACCTTAATCATGCCTTTAATTGCTCTTACAACCCAAACAACCGCCTTAAAAGTAGAAGAATGTTTAACTAGTACAATGTACTCCTATGGTAGCCCCTTGGCGTACTTGTCAATTTTGTATAGTTCGTTCGAAACAACGCACATGACAAACTCCATCTTGTTGGTGAAAATCTTGATGTATTCTTCTACAGTCATGCTCCCCTTCTTCAAATTCAGGAGTTGATTTTCCAACTCCAACATGTTTTCAGCTGAGCACAATTTTCTCTTGGAAAGGATTAGGAATTCATTCCAAGTCAGTTGTAGTAGCTTGTTAGGGATAATAGTTTTTCCTAACTTATTCCACCAACAAAGCGTTGTTCCTTTGAATTGTGTCATCGCGTAGGTGGTCTACAATTTCCCTATGTAACCGCAAGTGATGAAGGCCATATCCATTTTCGAAATCTAGTCCATGACTCCAACTATATCTTCCTTTCCATTAAAAGATGAAGGCTTTCAAGTCATGAAATCCCTATACTTGCAACAACCTTTAAGTTCCTCATTTCTTCGGTTTTCTGAGTCTTATAGACGAGGGAGTGCTCCTTAATGACTTTTCGAGTCATCGTTCCCTTCCTGAACCATTGTTGAATCAGAGGGAACCAATCCATTATTGACTTGCTCTAAGATTATCAGTTCGCTGACCACGGACTCTCCTCCTCAAGCATTGGCCAGTTCCTGAACTAATAGTTCTTTAAACTCATGTCGCTATTGATCAAGCAAGTATGCATCGTCGCTCGATCTTCATTCATTGGGATTTGAGCAGTAGCTACTCTAGAGTTCTGAAGTGTTGGACCTCCTTCGTTATTGATGACTCTACCGCTCCTTGTGATAATCACGAAGTTCTATATACCCAGACATGCTTTTAGCATACCGATATGAGAATTTAGATAAGGAATGTTTTATTGACATATAATTCTCTTTATCACTATGAAAAGGTATATGCTAGTTCTAATAACGTTTAGGAACTTGAACACATAAAATTTACTAATTCTAAGTCGGCAACAGAATTTAAACCGCATAATAGCAATTTAGATAAGCAACCTAAGTGTGACACCAGTCAAATTTTGGTCAAAAATAAATTGATCAATAATCGTAATTGGGATGAACCAAGTGGTAGAGATTGTAACAAGTTTTCCAAAAATATAAAGAACACTGAAATCCGAGTTATAACGAAGAAGTTATGACCAATTGAAAATCCGTGATAAAACCGGCAAAACACTGTTCATTGTAAAAAGCGAATTTTCGATAAAAGGCTTTTTAGACTTAACAATCTAAATAAAAGTTGTAGAATATGTTAAACTGAGAACGTTCATAAAAAGAACGTCAAAATCTGACTTCGTATAAGGAAGTTATGATTTTTCGAAGTTTCGGTTTAGCAGTAGACAGCTAAAAATTCGAAATATAAATCAATCGATATTTAGCTAACGCAACTTAAACGAGAATCGAAGGTCTCATCAAAAGTAGCACAACGGTAAAAAGACAGACGAAAACGGACGTCGGATGAAGAAGTTATGAATTTTTAACGGATTCCCGTCCCGATCTGTTTAAAATAATAATAGTAAAAGTAAAGTCAAAATTAGCTGACGAAGTCTAAATGAAAGTCGTAGAGTATAATTTTCCCTACGCGTGCATATAAAGAACGTCAAAAATGGAGTTCGTATGCAAAAGTTATGAATTTTACAAGTTTTGGCAAAAAAAATAAAGAAAAATAGCAAAAATCGGGAATTTTCGCATGAATAGTAACGCCACATCACCCTCGCATGCGAGGCCTCCACGTGTCGGCTGCTGATTGGACCGAAGCCTCGTGTGTCGTCTTCTGATTGGACCAACCCGCGGAGTGACATCCCCTAATTTCTCGGCCAGAAAAGACCGATTTAATTTATGCTTTTTAAAATAAAATCAGAGAAATCTTTTAAAAAGATGTTGCGGATTGGTCCCCAAACAACATATGATAAAAGTTTATCAAAATCCTTCATTAAGAAGGTATATATTTTCCATATATATCAAAACCTCGGGATGTCATGTTCCGATACAGATCAAAAGCACAAACAAGACATTATAAGCCTTTCAACAGTTATTTACAACTACTGGCCTATAATCCAAAAATCTCTCATCATCCTCCGACTATGCTCGGGATCCACTTCCTGTAACATAAAAAGTTGAGTGGGTCAGGCTTGGGAGCCTTGTGAGCATATAGGGTTTTCAACCCAAAATAATAATAAACTTACTAAGTTCATCAATCAACAATAACCCTGATTACCCGTTCCCATTATCCTTACTTTATGTCCCTAAACACTTATCACAAGGGACCTAGCCTAAAGAATATTATCGGGATGGACACTACTGCTAAGGGGTTTCCCCAGCCATACATGTCCTAAAGGCAACCATGAGGGGGATGGAGTACAGCGAATGAACACTCTCAGTTCATTAACACCTACAGGTTGCGAACCTGCTAATGTTTCCCACTGGACTGTCTAGAAAGTCCGTGGTCGTCATCCAAACTCCGATAGATGACTAGATCTCAAAACTCATCGAGGCCTCTCCTCAAATTTTATTTTATCACACATCACTATCTACCCATGTTCTACCCAACATATTTGTAGATAAAAATACTTATACAGTTTAAAACTTGTATAAAACGTCAACTCAACAGTCACCTCAAATAAACAATTAATATATTTACACATAGCACGTATTATAAGGTAAATACTTCATATCTATGTGTAAAATGAAAGTGACTATACACTCACATAATTTGATGATAATCGGGCAGCAATTCGTTTCCTAAAACGATCGTTTCTAATAAAACCGAGAGTTTTATTGAGAAACAGGGCTTTGCAAAAGTCGGGCTTCGAAACCAAAAAAAATAAATTTTCCAGGCTTCTCGGGCACTTCGTGGCGTATTTCGGGCTTTACAATCGATACCGGGGCTTTGGGGATTCTAAGATGAAGAAAATATGAAGAGAGGGGCTAAATATGGCAAAACTCCAAAAGTAACCGAGAGCCTTCGTAGGTACCCTTCTATTTATAGGGTCCGAAGTCCTGATCCAATGGCTAAGAAGCTTCTGATCCGATGGCTGAGAGGCTTCGTAGGGGGTGGCTCGCACATGGTCTGCGCATGCGAGGGCTCGCTGGCAGTCTGTGATTGGACCGAGGTGTGTGTCCGAAGTTGGTTCCAGTGCGCAGGTGGTCAGCACGTGCGAGGGTCTCGGTGGCACTCGCTGATTGGACCGCGGAGTCGTATCACACATGCGAGGCTCGAAGCTAGGGTATGCGAGACTCGGAGCTAGGCTATGCGAGGCTCGGTCCATATGCTAGCCTCGGATTGGACCTCCCTTCGGTCAAATCAGAATCCGACACGTGGCTTCGCATGACTCAGAAGCTTCGGTGACTCAGCAGGACACGTGGCACTTTTTCAGCGAGGGTGACGTGACAACTCGTGACTATGCGAATTTTCTCGATTTTCGCGCCAAAACTTTTAAAATCCATAACTTTCGCATACTAGCTCCGTTTTGACGTTCTTTATATGCACGCGTAGCTAAAATTATGCTCTACAACTTCCGTTTAGACTTCGTCGGCTAATTTTGACTTTAAATTTTATATTATTATTTTTAACAGACCAGGATAGGAAATCCGTTAAAAATTCATTACTTCTTCATCCGACGTCCGTTTTCGTCAGACTTTTTACCGTTGTGCTCCTAATGACGAGACCTTCAATTCTCGTTTAGGTTGTGTCGGCTAAAAATCGATCGATCTAAAATTCGAGTTTTTTAGCTGTCTACTGCTAAGCTGAAACTTCGAAAAATCATAACTTCCTCATACGAAGTCAGATTTGGGCGTTCTTTTTATCGAACTTCTCGGTTTAACGAATACTACGACTTTCGTTTAGATTACGAAGGCTAAAAAGTAGTTTATCGAATACTCACTTTTTACGACATTCAGCACCGTGCCGGTTTTGTCGCGAAACTTCGACAGGTCATAACTTCTTCGTTATAACTCGGATTTTGGTATTCTTTATATCCCCGAAATCCTTGTTTCGACCACTACAACTTTATGTAAAGATATCGGGCTTATCTTACACTTTAATTTTGACGTTTATTTTTATTCTTAATTAATTAAGCTGTAATAATTGAGCATAAAACACATAATTCCCATAATATTCACATAATTACTTTTCATTTCTTCAAAATGATTTACAAAGGTTAACCTTGACTATCAACTCAATATAAATGCCTAGGCTAGAAACACGAGTGTTACAATACTCTCCCCCTTAGGATGATTCCGTCCCCGGAATCATATATCACCAAACAAATGCGGGTAGCGACTCATCGTGTCACTCTCCGTTTCCCAAGTGAGATTTGGTCCATTCGTATGTTTCCAGTGCACAAGCACTAAATCGACCATCTTGCGTCGCAACTTCATAGTCTTACGGTCAACGATCGCCTCAGGTTCTTCGATCAACCTCTTGTTTTCATCCAACCTTAACTCAGAAATCGGAATTATGTCGGGCACACCTCCCATGAATTTTCTCAAATAACACACATAAAAGGTGTTATGAATACTCTCTAGTTCTTCCGGTAATTCTAGCTTGTAAGCTTGATTCCCGATCCTCTGAAGAACTTTAAATGGTCCAATAAACCTTAGACTCAACTTTCCTCGTCCCAAATCCTATAAGTCCCTTCCATGGTGAGACTTTATGTAAAACCGAATCTCCAACATCGAAGGATATCATTTTTCTTTTCTTGTCAGCATAACTGTTTTGTCGATCTTGAGCAACTAACATCTTTTTCCCTAATCACTTACAACTTTTCAGCAATCTAATGGACTATTTCAAGTCTCATAAACTGCTTTTCTCCAGCTTCCAGCCAACATGATGGCGTTCGACACTTTTCCCCATACAAGGCGTGATAAGGTGCCATACTAATGCTTGAGTGGAAACTATTATTATAGGAGAATTCTACTAAAGATAAGTGTTCATCCCAGTTACCTTGAAATTATAGGGTACATGCTCTCAGCATATCCTCCAACGTTTGAATCGTTCATTCGCTCTGACCATCGGTTTGCAGATGGTAAGTTGTATTCAAACACAACTTGGTACCCAATTCTTGTTATAGACTCCTCCAACACCTTGAGGTAAAACGATTGTCACGATCGGATACAATCATTAGCGGAACACCTTGAAGCCTCACAATTTCCTTCACGTAAGAATTCGCAAGTTTATCTATAAACCATTTCTCTTTGGCTGCTATGAAATGCACACTCTTAGTGAAGCGATCAACAACCACCCAAATCATGTCGTGACCGTTCCTTGTTCTGGGCAGTTTAGTCACAAAATCCATGGTGATGTCTTCCCATTTACCCCTGGGTACGGGTAAAGGTTCTAAACTCCCATACGGTTTCTGATGTTGTTCCTTAACCCTAGCACAAGTTACACACTCGGCCACATACTTAGCAACATCGAGCTTCATCGTCGGCCACCAATAATAGGGTTTTAGATCCCTATACATTTTTGTACTGCTGGGATGAATCGAGTACATGGTCTTGTGAGCTTCTTCTATCAGAAGATCTCTTACTCCGCCCATCTTAGGTACCCAAATCCTATCTTTGAATACCTTCAATCCCTGACCGTTTATATCAAACACCAATGTTTTACTCAAACGTTCCTCCTTCCGGTCATTTTTCTCTAAAGCTTCCTCTTGAGCTTTCTTTATACTTTCCACAATTGTCGAGACAACTTTAATTCTCTACGCTCTTGGCCTTTTCTTTTCAAGGTTTACCTTCCGACTGAGAGCATCAGCAACAACCTTTGCTTTACCAGGGTGGTAAAGTATCTCATAGTCGTAGTCCTTGAGTAACTCTAGCCAGCGTCGTTGCCTCATGTTCAATTCCTTCTGATTAAAGAGATATTGGAGACTCTTATAATCAGTGAAAAGTTTACACTTTGTTCCATAAAGATAATGCCTCCATATCATTAGGGCGAATACTACCGCTGCCAACTCCAAATCGTGAGTGGGGTAGTTCTTTTCATGCTCTTTCAATTGCATCGATGCATACGTTATCACCTTATCCCTTTGGGTCAGAACACATCCTAACCCAACTCCAGAGGCTTTACTATAAACTGTGAAGTCATCAACTCCTTCAGGTAACAAAAGAATCAGTGCTTCACACAACTTCTTCTTTAACTTCTCAAATCTTCCTATGTTTCTCATTCCAAGTATAGACAACCCCTTTGTGGGTCAAAGTTGTCAATGGAGTCGCGATCGAAGAAAAGCCTTGGATAATTCAGTGATAATATCCAGGTAATCCTAAAAAGCTTCAGATCTCCATAGGACTTTCAATCGTAACCTTCGAGTTACAAAATAAATCCTTATTGAGGGCTCCTTCTTTTTCTTGGAATAAGTACTTTCCTTCATTTATTGTCACAGACCGGTGGGTCATGTTCTAATGATCTCTCATTATATACTACACTACTTGGACTCAGATCTCCTTGGTAAAATTTTCGGAACAAACTACACCTTCCTTCATGTTCTAATGTGATACAATCACAGTTCAACATGTATCATTCCTAAATATCAACTTCTTTAACAATGAGTGCGATACTTCTGTTGATCGCTTTAATCATCTTTCACCTCAATCTTCTGGCTTAAGTCAAATGCTACATCGAACTTGGTTCTCTGAACCATGTAACATACTCATCTTAGTCGGACTCGATTCAATATGACCTCTAAGGTCGGAATAACAATCATCTTCTTAGTCATTACCGAAACGATGGTAACAACAGACTAGAACAAGACGGAATCAAATAATAGCTCCTTGGTGACCTTGTGACTTTCCCTGATCCAAGTACGAGTCTTGTGCTTCCGGTAGTATAGGCCTCTACTACCATTCGCACCTACTCATAGTCGTCCCAAGTATTGTCTCGCAGTTCTCCAAATCGCCATACAAGAATTTCACATAGTCATTCGATTCATCATATGACAAAACCAGGGTTTATATTATTTCCTTGAAACGATTACACAAAGGTTCAAGTTTACCCTATACTATGCCTCTAATAGTCCTAACCACTTGTTACTATTCACATTACTACTTTATAACTTGATCTTCTTCTTTTGCAGCCTCAAGTGTCATCTGAAAGGCTCTCGCCTTCGGCTTTGGTGGCAGATTGGGCTTTGCAGCGTCCTTCCTCTTCGGACAGTCTTTAAAAACATGCCCTTCTTCATGGCACTCAAAACATACCCTCTTGTCGGATGGACACACATTGGCATAATGCCCAGTATTTCCACATTTGAAGCAAGTCACCTCCTCACAACATTTCCCTGAGTGCTTTTTCTTGCACTTCTCACAGTACTTCACTTCACCTCCTCTTCCTCCAAACTTCTTAAACTTAGAAAATTTGCTTCTCTTACTGGAACCTGAAGTTCCTTCAAATTTTCTCTTTTCACCAACTTCAGCCCTCTCCAGACCCTTTTCTCTGATCTGAACCTCAACGTTCTTAGCAGCCCAGATGGCGGATTTCAAATTGGTTGCTTGCTTGACCATCGGACCAAAATCCGATGGTAATCCGAGGGCGAACTTGTTGATCTTAGAGAGTTCAGTTGGAACTAGGTAAGGAACAAGCTTCATCTTTTCAGTAAAACTAGCAGCGTATTCAGTAATGCTCATCTTTTCCTTCTTTAAATTCTGGAACTCATTATTAATTTCCAGAAGATCCTGCTCAGAGCAGTATTGCAGTTTTAGTTGTAGTACAAAGTCTTCCCAAGACATCTTACTAGCTTCTCCCTTGGGCATCGAATTAGCTAGTAACTTCCACCAGTTCAACACACCAAACTTTAATAGAGGAATCGCAAGTGCGGTCTTTTGTTTGTTGCTGCACTCGCAACTTTCAAACATCGTCTCCATTTCAGAGATCCAATTCATGACTTTCACCGGTGTCGGACTTCCAGATAGACACGACGGTTTAGATGCCATGAAATCTTTGTATTTGCACCTGCGTCCATCAATTCCTCCATCCTGGTTGTCTTGTCTAACTATCGGTGGGTTGGCTTGACCAAAAGTCCCACTATAGTTCCCTCCTATTGATTGCCCTTCATTCAATATGGGCTGCTCAACAGGCATCGTAGTCTCTTCCCCTATGTTGTTGTAGTAATCGCCTTGACTCCTCCATCTGGCGATCTAACATCATCTGGATCATGGCTTGTACCCCAGCCATCGTCATTGGCTCAGGTGTAGCTCCTACAATAGGTACTTGCTCAACTACTTGAGGTTGAGGCTGTTGATCCCTGTTTCCGTTTGCATTTGCAACTCCACTACGAGTTCTTGCCATTACAATCTATATACCGTATAAGGTGAACTTAGGTCTTTATCCTTGTTAGATATATTAATTCCCTTATCACTCCAAAACGTTTACATGTTAGTTCTAATCTCGTAATCATACGGTTAGAATCCTACACACATAAGGTTTCCAGATCCGGTCGGCAACAGACCATAGATCCGAACAAATAATGGCATATATGGAAAACATATAACATTTAGCACATAAGGGCATTTTAGGCATCTTTCCTAAAATAAACTAGTGCTCGTGTCAAAAATATGGTAGACACTCATCTCACAATCATCACTTAGCAATCTAAGTTTAAGTTTAGAAATCCTACAATTTCTTAGTTCGCTTACACTAATGCTCTGATACCAACTGTGACATCCCCTAATTTCTCAGCCAGAAAAGACCGATTTAATTTATGCTTTTTAAAATAAAATCAGAGAAATCTTTTTAAAAGATGTTGCGGAATTGGTCCCCAAACAACATATGATAAAAGTTTATCAAAATCCTTCATTAAGAAGGTTTATATTTTCCATATATATCAAAACCTCGGGATGTTATGTTCCGATACAGATCAAAAGCATAAACAAGACATTATAAGCCTTTCAACAGTATTTACAACTACTGGCCTATAATCCAAAAATCTCTCGTCGTCCTCCGACTATGCTCGGGATCCACTTCCTGTAACATAAAAAGTTGAGTGGGTCAGGCTTGGGAGCCTGGTGAGCATATAGGGTTTTCAACCCACAATAATAATAAACATACTAAGTTCATCAATCAACATTAATAACCCTGATTACCCATTCCCATTATCCTAACTTTATGTCCCTAAACACTTATCACAACGGACCTAGCCTAAAGAATATCATCGGGATGGAAAGTACTGCTAAGGGGTTTCCCCAGCCATACATGTCCTAAAGGCAACCATGAGGGGGATGGAGTACAGCGAATGAACACTCTCAGTTCATTAACACCTACAGGTTGCGGACCTGCTAATGTTTCCCACTGGACTGTCTAGAAAGTCTGTGGTCGTCATCCAAACTCCGCTAGATGACTGGATCTCAAAACTCATCGAGGCCTCTCCTCAAATTTTATTTTATCACACATCACCATCTACCCATGTTCTACCCAACATATTTGTAGATAAAAATACTTATACAGTTTAAAACTTGTATAAAACGTCAACTCAACAGTCACCTCAAATAAACAATTAATATATTTACACATAGCACGTATTATAAGGTAAATACTTCATATCTATGTGTAAAATGAAAGTGACTATACACTCACATAATTTGACGATAATCGGGCAGCAATTCTTTTCCTAAAACGATCGTTTCTAATAAAATCGGGAGTTTTATTGAGAAACCGGGATTTGCAAAAGTCGGGCTTCGAAACCGAAAAAAATAAATTTTCCGGGCTTCTCGGGCACTTCGTGGCGTATTTCGGGCTTTACAATCGATACCGGGGCTTTGGGGGATTCTAAGATGAAGAAAATATGAAGAGAGGGGCTAAATATGGCAAAACTCCAAAAGTAACCGAGAGCCTTCGCAGGTACCCTTCTATTTATAGGGTCCGAAGTCCTGATCCAACGGCTGAGAAGCTTCTGATCCGACGGCTGAGAGGCTTCGCAGGGGGTGGCTTGCACATGGTCTGCGCATGCGAGGGCTCGCTGGCAGTCTGTGATTGGACCGAGGCGTGTGTTCGAAGTTGGTTTCGGTGCACAGGTGGTCAGCACGTGCGAGGGTCTCGGTGGCACTCGCTGATTGGACCGCGGAGTCGTATCACACATGCGAGGTTCGGAGCTAGGGTATGCGAGACTCGGAGCTAGGCTATGCGAGGCTCGGTCCATATGCTAGCCTCGGATTGGACCTCCCTTCAGTCAAATCAGAATCCGACACGTGGCTTCGCATGACTCAGCAGCTTGGTGACTCAGCAGGACACGTGACACTTTTTTCAGCGAGGGTGACGTGGCAACTCGTGACTATGCGAATTTTCTCGATTTTCACGCCAAAACTTCTAAAATCCATAATTTTCGCATACGAGCTCCGTTTTTAACGTTCTTTATATGCACGCGTAGCTAAAATTACGCTCTACAACTTCCGTTTAGTCTTTGTCGGCTAATTTTGATTTAAATTTTATATTATTATTTTTAACAGACCGGGACAGGAAATCTATTAAAAATTCATAACTTCTTCATCTGACGTTTGTTTTCGTCAGACTTTTTACCGTTGTGCTCCTAATGACGAGACCTTCAATTCTCATTTAGGTTGTGTCGGCTAAAAATCCCTCGATCTAAAATTCGAGTTTTTTAGCTGTCTACTGCTAAGCTGAAACTTCGAAAAATCATAACTTCCTCATACGAAGTCAGATTTGGGCGTTCTTTTTATCGAACTTCTCGGTTTAACGAATACTATGACATTCGTTTAGATTACGAAGGCTAAAAAGTAGTTTATCGAAAACTCACTTTTTACGACATTCAGCATCGTGCCGGTTTTGTCGCGAAACTTCGACATGTCATAACTTCTTCGTTATAACACGGATTTTGGTATTCTTTATATCCCCGAAATCCTTGTTTCGACCACTACAACTTTATGTAAAGATATCGGGCTTCTCTTACACTTTAATTTTGACGCTTATTTTTATTCTTAATTAACTAAGCCCTAATAATTGAGCATAAAACACATAATTCACATAATATTCACATAATTCCTTTTCATTTCTTCCAAATGATTTACAGAGGTTAACCTAGACTATCAACTCAATATAAATGCCTAGGCTAGAAACACGAGTGTTACACGCGGTCCACTAAGTTGCGGACAGGCTCGTAGGAGACACCCCGCGGATGCTCCTCGGACACCCCCCTCGCATCGTGGCATCCTCCCATTGGACCGAAGGTTGGTCAATTCTGAAGCCCCCATCTGTCCGACCCTCGCACGTGTACCCTTCGCATGAACGACGCGTGGCTGTTGACTCCTTACCCTCGCCAGCTTTCTCCCTTCGGACCGCACCCTCGCACCCCTATATAAAGGGTTCGAGACTTCTCGGATTTGAGAGGTTTTTCACCCCAAATTTCACCATCTTTCACCTTTTCACCCCCTAAACTTTCTCACGACCCCCGAAGGCCCCGGTATCACAGCCAAAGCCCGAAGCAAGCCCCGGAGCCCTGTAATTCTCGAGAATTCATCCTCTCTCCTGTCGAAACTCTGCCCGGTTCTAGCTGGTTTTTCTTCAAACAAAATCTTTTCCGGGAAACGAAACACTACCCAAATCACCGCTTATCAAGGTGAGTTCATACCCCTATAATTTACATTTTTAATGGTTTCTAAATGCTTTTTAGGGGGGAATACAAGTTTAACACAATATTAAATTATGTTAATAACTGTATGTGATAATAATCACGCAAATAGTTTCCGTATGCTTTCAAGAATTACCAAATACATCCAAAATGACTTAAAGCCATGTTAAATCTATAAAGTCATGTAAACTCCGTTAAATTCTTTGAAAAATGTTTTATAAACTATTTCAAATTATAAATGCCAAAAATCATGTTTATATATGTATAAATTTATAAATAAGATTTGAAGGGCTTAGGACTAATGAATTATCTTATTTCCTTTTCCTTGTTTGGATGTGGAGTTAAGGTTGTGTTATTTGTCTGAAGGTCGTTTCCTTCTTAATTATATATATATATATATATATATATATATATATATATATATATATATATATATATATATATATATATATATATTATACATATATGAGTACAAAAGGTTACTCCCTTTGGTATCACCACTTTTGTATCGGGCTGAGCAAATGTGTTCATCCATGAGAAATCATGCTAATTAGATTATAGCATATAAATTATAATTGGTATAATTTATGATTCAAAACTAAATATACAAGTATGATTCACGACTGTATACTTTCCAAGGAAATTACCAACAATTCATTTATCTATACCAGGATATGTATAATGCCTTTAATATACGAATAATATATTAAAGAAGTAAAGATACATCATACCGGGTTTGTATTAACAAAGGTACGATACAGAGTACCAGGGTTAGCAATCACGGGGTAATAATACGTCATACCGGGTTTTGCATTAACAAAGGTACGATATAGAGTACCAGGGTTAGCAATCACGGGGTAATAATACTTCATACTGTGTTTGCATTAACTAAGCTACGATACATAGTACTAGGGTTAGCAATCACGGGGTAATAATACATCGTAAATCTCGTGGAAACAATAAATTTGTGAGACCCTTCACGGTGTACTTATCTAAGTACGACTTTAAGTCCTGACCTATTAACCAGAATCTCTTGTAGGGAGAGCGTGAATTTGTGTATAGATCTATATGGGACTGACAATCCCGCACCTCTACTGTTCGCTACAGTTTGGCCGGCAGACCTAGGGTGTCAAATATCATTCCATTCCGACGCCTGAAGAACGTCGCCGCAGGCATATCAGTCATATTAGTATGGTTAATAGAACTCACATGGATAAAACAATGAGTGAATTACTAAGTAATATACTTCTCTTAAAACAGTAAGAAAAGATAATTACATCTCGACCAAATATACCTTTTGTAGTTTTTACTTACAGTAAAAGCTACGTATCATGAAATCAAGTATGGTAAATATACTGGTACTTCTGTTTTTGAACATTTAAAACCACAAGCCAGTATTATGGATAATATAATATTATCTAGGATTAATACTAAGGTTTTACCATAGAACACATATAACTAAGAATACTTTTACAAATGAAACGGTTTATGGAATTAAACCACTCTTTCAAAAGAAACGGGTTATGGGATCTAACAACTTATACAAAGGAAACGGTTTATGGGATTTAACCACTTACACAAAGGAAACAGTTTATGGGATTAAACCACTTTTACAAATGGAACGGTTATGGGATGAAACCACTTTTACAAATGAAACAGGTTATGGAATTAAACCACTTATCAAATGGAACTTAGTCATTCAATCTCTGTAAACTAGTATAACATAAAAGACCTTTAATGGTTAATTCTATAAGTCCTTAGTTATTACATCAGAGTTATATATAAGTGATATCCGATTAACAGTGAAATGTGTGACTTCCGCCTTACTTCCTGTTCCTTGTTTGGTTGTGGGCTTAGGGCAGATACACCCATTTAACTGTCAGTTCGATATTAGGTTATACATAATTAATATAAACTAAGTAATTATAGAGGGAAACTATTAAGGTTATCAGTTTATCACCTCAGGAAATATAGGATTTTCTGGAGGAACTAGTGAACTTTTCCAAAGAACCTAGAGTATACTTTACAGAATTAAAATACTTATGAACTCACCAGCTTAAATGCTGATCTACTCTTTTCAAATAACTTGTATTCTCAGGAATCCAGTAGACAGGCACACTCCTGAAGCTCTTGAGAAGACTACCTAGTACCGTACCGCGACTCTTGTCTTCTACTGTACCTACTTTGGTGTTTGAATATGTAATGTTTAAACACTTATGTAAAACTTATACTTATTAATGAAATGGTTGTTTGTACTTGGATTACTATATTGCATGTGTTGTGATACTTACATGAAGTCCTCCACCCCCGAACGTTTCCGCCGTTCTAGTTTGGGGGTGTGACAGATTGGTATCAGAGCATTGTTTATAGTGAACTCAGTATATCAGTCATAAAAGATATACAACTATAAACCCATTGAGATAAAAACACTCTGACCAAGAGTTATACTTTAAAAATATAACAATATTTTATAAAAGTATAAGTACATGCAGAATATACATACTAGAAGGAGTATCACAAGAGGAACAAAACAAAAGTATTTGGATGTTGAACATTATAGTTAAACCTAGACAGTTATGTAATCATATCTGGGATCAATATAGCCTTATCAACTATATTCATTTAAGATATGACCAACATGTGTTTGGGAGTAATTGTATTGTTGCAACAAGTCTAAAACTTACCTAGGTACCAGATGAATTGTAGAACCAAACACAAAGGTTAAAATACTATAGGAGTATTTTAGGATGCTATAACAAGAAAACTGAAAACTTATCAACTTCTAATATCTGGAAGTCCAAGAATCAAATACCATGGAAGTATTTTAAATATACTTTTGGGAAATCTTTTCTGATAAGTCTATAAGTACTAAGTGGATACGTTAAGATTATATATAGCCGAGATTTTATAGACTTAGAATATGTGATTTTCACTCTACTTCCTTTTCCTTGTTTGGATGTGGTTTTAGAGTAGGATTAATTATTCGAAGGTCTATTTGATCTGGATTATATATAATCGGTACACATCATGTGATTATAGGAGGACCAGGAAGGATCACCTTTGTAAAAATTTAAATTTTCTCATAGATTCTTTAGATATTCCCATTCTCGTATAAACCCCTTAGATAAATACTCTGGAAATCAATAGAAGAGTCAAGGAGGATCCAACAGAGTTTCATTAGGAGAATTTTGAGAGAGAAACAAATGAGAAGTAAAGAAACTATAGAAATCATTTAGTGCCCTTACCCTATAAAGGACACCAATGAGAGATTCGCATGAACTTCCGAGATTCAAAATCTTCATTACGAAGCAATGGGGACCAGGGTCAGAATCGGAAGTAAGACAGCCCAGAAATTCAATATACCTACAGAGGAGAAAAACACCGTATAGATACCAGGAGAGAATAAATCATTACCACCCAGAATAAAATGGAGAACAAAGGAAAACCACGCATGATTCATGTGAAGAGTTTGAGCACCATTTCATCTAAGTAATAACTAGTAAATCGGTTCAACCTAGTGAGTTAGTGATTTCATTACTCACATTAGGTTTGGAGCTTATCCTCTTTTCCTGTCATAGCTAATAACCATAAATCAGATCACGGAATCTTAATTGATGGTGATTACTTCTCAAATTCATAAGTCTATTCTATGTAGACATTGTTATGAATTGTTTTCGAATATTTTCGAAAATTAGGAAACAATATCCACCAAGCGAAGGTAACTTAGTTCGGATGATACTCGGTTCCTAACCATTCTAGAAACTTAACTATATTCCTTACCAGGACTACATCATAGGGATGCAGGTCGAATCATTAAGAACAATATAACAAAACGAAAGATTAATACATAGATACAAATGGTTAGAATACATATAGAGACACGATAGTCGCTCACGAACTCATTTTCTTATCATATAACAGAATCATGCTTCCAAAGAAGTGTAACCAACCCACCAACAAAACACCAATCCTTCAGATAGATGCAACTACGTTTCAAGCTGCGGTCATAGCAGCTGTAACAACTGTCATGGCACACCTTAATGCTAACAATGCAAATGTTAATAGTAATGCTATCGGTAACCCCAATCGTGGTGATGACCAAGTACAGCCATAAGCACCTAGTTATAAGGACACCTCGAACTTTAAGCCTAATATCCTTAAACGAAAGTTCGAGAACTTGAAAAGGAGTTGTTCAACTCAAGAACCTAACAGAGGGCAACAAACTGGGGCAGTCAATACCCCCATCAGCCCTGTTATTCTAGCACCAACCAAGCCGTACTTAGGAAACCTCCCACACTGCAGCAAGTGCAACTACCATCATCATGGAGTTTTCCGAGACCTGCATTGCAATAGATGCAACATAAAGGGGCATACCGCCCGCATCTGTAGAACTCCGGTCGAGTTCATCACTTCAACTACCGATGTTGGAATCATTCCCATATGTCACCTTTGTGGTGAAACAGGACATTACAAGAGGGACTATCCAACAGAGAAGAACTACGGGGGAGCAGGAGGATTTTGATCCCAATACATGGGAAAGCATCAAAGAGCCATGCTATATTTTGGTACGCTTCCAAACCCTGATAACTATTTATAATTATGATTACTCTTCCGTTCAAACTAAATCATAACACTTATATAAAAATTTGAAACCCTAACAGGTAAGCTATGATAACTTAGTGTATATATAAGGGTCATTTATAATTAAGATTTGCAGAGTTAGAGTGAGTAATCCCGCCTCATTTCCTGTTCCTTGTTTGGTTGTGGATTTAGGGCAGGGTTGCTCGGTCTAAGGTCTTACCAATCTTAATTATACATGACTTGTATGCACCAAGCAATTATAGAGAGACCTAGTAAGGATCGTTTCATGAAAGTTCATAATTTCAAATTATCAGGACCCTCGTATTGGTAGTACCCGCCAACTTCGAATCAAAAAGGGGTTCATAGTGATAATAACATAATAAAACCAGAAGTACGGAAAACTTAGGTACTTAGGATATCATTCTAGTAATCATTCATCCCAGAATGACTTAATATCTATTTCATCAAGAAAATTCTGACATCCTCATTCGACATGGTTTGGCCTGGCCCTTACCATGTGAAAATTCTTAAGTTGTATAAGAGAACTTTTCCTTAATCAGCCGTAAGATGAAATTCTTTCAATCTATAACACAAAACCCTTAGGTTTCCTCTCGTTTCAAAACTTCAGAAGTACCCATGAGAAGAGTACCACGCCATTCTAGCCTACTCAGTAGACAGGAAACTTCAAACGAAAAGCATAGAAGTAGTCTTAGAAGTCAGTAACTGCTGAAACAACTCAATAGATCTCATAGGAAAATCATTGTACCCCAGGTCAAGTTCAAGAATAGAGACTAAGAACTTATTAAATTGATCTATCGTTGCTAAGTGTATACACGAGGCTGGTATATAAGTTAGACTTAACAAGATTAAGGATGTGTGCTTCTGCCTTATCTCCTGTTCCTTGTTTGGTTGTGGACCTGGGGTAGAGTCACCCATCTGAATTTTTTGGGAAATCTAAATTATATACGACTTGTGTACACAAGGTGATGATGGATGAGCCAAGTATTAGTCTGATCAGGAACTTCGGAGCAAAAGCCAACATCATGTATTCTACCAGGTAGAATTCAACATGAGACCACGACAGTAGGTCGAGCTACTAAATGACTACGAATTTGAAATTCGTTATCATCTCGACAAAGACAATATAGTAACTAACACCCTAAGTCGAAAAGAGTACCTAGGTCATAGTTCCAATCATTGACTATGATAACCCATTCAAATCTCTCCACACAAAGTAAGGAGGCTCAACAGGAAGCCGTGAGACCTGAAAATGTGGCTAGTAGAGAAGATATCTGGAACGTGTGAGAGCACGGTATGTGAATATCTGTTATCTCCACTGAGATAATAGAATCACCTTCTAGTTCAGGTCGTCACTCAAAAATCTCTAGGAACTAGAGTATTCATGATTCGATGGGATCAGCTATGGTAAAGAATGGGATACCCATTTATCAATTAGTCGAGACCATTATCACACTAGCATTCAAGTTGCTCCATTCAAAACCTTATGTGGTCACAAGTACAGATCTTATCTGCGCTGGACTAAATTAGGTAATACGCAACTAGCTAGAGATCCAATTTCAACACAACACCCTTTCTGATCTGGAATTCATCCGAGAAACTACCAAAAACAAAATACGAATCGGGAAGCGCCATAAAGCTTCCAAAGTTAATATAGTTGTATATTTTATTTTTCACAATTAACCCAATTACCCATTCTCTCAGCATAATATACCTTCAAACCATTACTTGTGATACAGAGAAACTGAGTGGGTCAGATTGGGGAACCTGGTGAGCACATAGGGTTTTCAACCCACAATAATAAAGTTATATATTTTATTTTACACAATTAACCCAATTACCCATTCTTGTTTTTCTCACTCCTTGATCCTAAGGTGATGATCTTGTTGGACCTATCCTAAAGGATCTCTGTGTGTAGATAATATTACTACAGGGGTTCCGTAGCAATATACATCAAAAAGACAACCCTAAGGTGGATGGAGTACCCAAATGAAAATATTTTCTTTTCCCTGAAAAGTATGATCATTAATACCCCCAACTGGTGCTCCACCGAACTACCAAGAATAGTCAGTGGTCATCATCAATACTTTGTTAGATTATTAGTCCTAGTAATACAGATAGACAACACATGGTCTCTCACCGTTATTTTATTCCCTAAAACCTTTACTATCCCAATGAAATTTAAATACGATAAAGCAATTTATACAAGCAAAATCATATCACTTTATCGCATATAACACACATTTCAAGAACATACGTATAAGCATGTTTAGCATTTAAGAATACTTCATATCTATGTGTAAGCCGAAAGTAACTATGCACTCACCTAATAGAAGTTGGTGACTCAAAGTTAGGGCAACGTTTCGCCTTCACACTTTTCAAAGACCTAAATGTATAACACTAAGTCTTAGCCTGGTTTCATAATCCTAGCGACTATTTAAATAATAGTCTAGATTACTCAATAATTCCAAGGTCTACATCAAGATCTATCAAGTAAGGAATAACCAGGTAGGATCATATCGGAAGTAGGGTTCGTTTGGTATATAGAGTATACCGTTTTGAAATCCCACTTTAAACATCTCACTAAACCTAGCCTAGAAATCACTCCCGTAAGTAGATCAATCAGTATAATGGCTTGTAATCAATGATAAATCTTATTTATAGGTTCATAATAAGGACTTATGACTACAAATATTAGTTACACTAAAAAGAATATAGTGTAACTTAACTTACAGAGATTCTTTTGAAAGAAGTTTGGAAATTGCACTAGCATAACTCCGGCCTGCTAGCTACTAGATATCGGGGCTTAGGGGCCTCATGGCTTTGCTATGGACTTAAAACTATGGGAAAATGGGTATAAGGTTGAGAGAAACTTGAAGGAGAAGGTTGGGAGGGTGCGGAGATCGAATGGAGGGTTGCAGCTCTATTTATACCCAAAATATCTGAAAGCGTGTCGTGTACCCTGTCTGTGCGTTCCGTTCACTTTATCAGGTGCGTAACATGGCTCCATGCACAGTGTGACATGTGCCGGAAATCTAGTGGAGTGTTAAAGCGCGTTGCACCTCTAGTCGGCGCACGCCGCACACACGCGTATTTTCATTTTTTTTTCAAAAAATCATATCTTTTTCATACAAGCTCTATTTTTTACATTCTTTATAACTATGCGTAGCTATCGACGATATTTACAACTTTCATTTTGACCCATCGGCTAATTCTAGCTTTATTTTTTATTTTTTATTTTGGAAGGCTTAGAATGCTAATCTCCGTTTAAAATTCATATCTTTTTCATATGGCATCCGTTCTTGACTGTCTTTATATCGAACAACTCCTATTAACGAGATCTTCAACTCTTGTTTAGATTGTTTTTCCTAAGTATCGACATATCTTGATTTTGATTTCTATGCTCAACTGTTGTGCTAAAACTTGAAAAAAAAATCATAATTTCCTCTCATGAAGTCAGATTTGAACGTTCTCTATTTGCACACTCTAGGTTTTATGACCAATACAGTTGTAGTTTAGATCTATTAGGCTAAAAAGTAATTTATCCCAAATTCACTATCTTCGATACGTAGAGTCGTGTCAGTTTAATCGTGAAACTTCGAAGAAGCCTAACTTCTTCATACAAAGTCAAATTTCTGCGTTCTTTATATGTATGAAACCTTGTCACATATATTATAGCTTTGCTTAAGATATCCTAAATAATCTTCTATCAAAAAGTTGTTTTTAACGCTTATTCTATTTTAATTGACTAGCCCAAAGCTATGAGCGTTACAATATGAGTTCGTGTTTTACTTATATATATATATAATGTATGACGTTTTACACCTCATGGGTACATTGTCAAAGCCACTTTAAAGAAAAGTTCTAGACATTTTTGAAGCAGCTTCGATGGTTAGTGGGACAATGGAAGCATTGAAATCTTTAAGAAACATGGGGTTTGATAGCATTTTTCCAAAGGTATCCTCTTTTTGTCAAACACACAATATTGATACTTTGAATATGGAGCATTTGTATGTTGGTACAAGAAACCGTATGACCTTAAAGAATAATAGATTTCATTATGAAGTTGAAATCGTCAACACGGTGGTGGATATGTAACTTACAAAATATTTGGACCGACTTACTGAAACAAGCATCCAATTACTAAAATACATGGATGCTTTGAGCCCTTGTGATTCATTTGCACAATTTGACAAATCAAATTTGTTTAAGTTGGGTAAGTTGTACAAGAATGACATTGATGATTCAAATATGCTCGAGCTTGAAAGACAACTTGAGATATTTTATCACTCTTGCATCAAAGATGAACACTTCACTTGTTTGAAAGGAAGTTTCGACCTTTCTTGTTTAATGGTTAGTATAGGGAAAAATCCATCTTATCCTTTGTTTTATATGCTTTCAAATTCGGCTTTAATTTTACCCATAGCGACCGCAAGCGTAAAAAGATGTTTTTCGAAGATGAAGCTCTTGAAGACCCACTTGCTTGACTTTTTGAATGACACATTGCATTGCAATGTTGAGAACGATGCACTTTGTGAAAGTTGAGACTGAAAAAGTAATTGATCATTTTCAAAAGATGTATACACGAAGATGACATATTTAAATTGTAATAGATCATTATTATGTTTTTAAATTTTTATGTAATGGATCGCTTTTACTATTAAATGTAATGAATTATTTTTATGCTTTATATTATATTTTACCGGGAAAAAAACTGTACCACACCAAGTGTGAATTACTATATCCCCCTACACACATACACACATAAAATGAACACCAAATGTGCTTAACCAAGCTTTAACCAAATCACAGCTGTTTTTCTACATGTTCATATCAAATGTTTATGCATTTATTTTTCTTCATTTTCTAGTTACAATTTGCTAAAAAAGCATTATCTAATACATTTTTGGATGTAAAATATGAACATTGAAGTTACTATGGAAGAAAATTTTTGAGGCCAAACCCAACAATCACACGAATCAATAAAAGGAAACAAATTAATTTGCATCCACATTTTACTCTTATTTATTTTTGTCAAACACCATATGTCATCTAAGGGTATATATATATATATATATATATATATATATATATATATATATATATATATATATATATATATATATATATATATATATATATATATATATATATATATATAGACTTATCTTAGGCCACATTACTGACTGTGTTTGATGTTTATAGTTATAAGAGAATGATATTAGTCATTTAGTCGTAATCAATAGTTATTACCACATTATATTAATAAACCAAAAAGTTACTTCAATAGAATTTTTTTAATACACTAAAAGAATTACTTCGTTAATTTCTTTACTAAATGGCAAATTTTCTAATACTGTTACTAGTATTTAACTTTGACAATTGAAAATTAGAAAGAAGTTGGTATACACCATTACTAATTTGTACCAATCAAAATTGTTTGTAGCGAAACAAGTTGGTACAAAATGTACTTGATACGATATTGGTAGCAAAAAATGTAACATCTCGATTTTCATTATGTTATTATCCTTTTATTAATTTAATAAATGGTGATTGGTATAAATACAATTAAATAAATAAGATTAACAATAATTATCAAATAAAAAATAATAAAGAAATGTGTATTGAAAGGTATTGTAATTATATTTCATATGAAGGACTAAAAAGGTCATATTAGAAACCTTAGAATGCAAAACCTTTTGGTTATATGGTTTGTTTTGTCATTATGGGATATATCAGGGACTAATGGTATAAAATTCGAATTTTGGCCCATTTTCTTGGACGTGTTTAGTCCATGTTTGGCCGTCCCTTGCAAAGTCTCGGTCCAACCATTTGATCCAAGTGGAGGCTAACCCCTGGTAGAAAACATTGGACAATGTATGTAGTGTGTGTGCGTGTTCAGTGTCTTCGGCCAAGAAAGGTGAACCGGGAAAAAAAAAGGATGTTTCAATCGGATTTGAGGACTAGTGAAGGGTTGTGGCTTCACTTTCTTGTGGTGGTACAAGGACGTTAATGTGACACCCAGTTTCAGATTCGCCTGGTTACTTGGGGCTACGGCCTAATCATCATTTGTCATGGGGTACATAGCTTCAGAAAAGGAAGGTTTAGCCCATTTTGGATGGAGTTGTCATCGTTTAACTGATCCATGTATTCGATTGTGTCTTCGGAAGCCAAGGGTAAGACTGTAAACCGATATCTCGGTCTTTTATGGGTTTTGGGTTTTATTCGGAAGGTTTTAAGCCTTACGTGTGTTGTTAGGAGCGTAGGGCTTCTCGCAAAATTTTCATGGATATAAGGTTCGTTGGAAACAAACTTAGCATGAGAGAATTATGGTACTTTGAAGTTATTGGCAAAATTGTCCCCTGGATGGAAAAGCTCGTAAATCAGTCCCATGCATGTAAGGATGCATGCACGTGCTTGGATATGTACGCCTAGCGTATAAAGGTGATTGGTCACTGGTGGTTCATAAGTACGTCGGGCATACAAAGGAGTACGCGAGGCGTACTCCCTTCAGACCAAAACCCTAATTTCGGGGTTTCTACCCTATATAAGCAACATTATACCACTCCTTAGGTCATTTTAAGTCAGCCACCACCCCTAGATCATGAAGCTTGGAGCTTGGAAAGAAGATTTTGAGGGGTTTGTGTAAGAGGAGAAGGAGGTGAACGACTCAACCTCTAGAGAAGAGCTTGGAGATCCAGTGCTAACATCTCTATTTCAAGACTTTCAAGGTATAAAGTCTCTACCTTGGCCACTCATTTCATAGATCTACTTTGGGTTTTTTTTGGCCATTTTAGTCCTTTTTCTTGGTCTTGGTGAGCTAGGGTCGTTTTAAGGATTCAAACTAGTAGATCTGGACAATCTAAGGTTCCTTATCTCATAAAGGTGCAAGCTTTGTGGAGATTTTGAGCTCAATCATGAATTAAGACCATCTATTAAGCTCTTTAGAGCTCTAGGGTCCCATTAAGCCATGTATATTAGTAAAGTTGCCAACTTTACTTGAAAAACCACCTTTAGGAGTTAGACTGGAGAATTGGAGTAAGGGATGAAATGATTAAGTGCTTATTGGAAAAGTTTGGAGTACAGGGGAGTACTTTGGGCGTACCTAGCTAGTATGTGGCATGTACTAGCCCCTACAGGTGTACACTTAGCGTACCAGATGAGTACGCAAGGTGTACTCGACCAGGTTGGGCTTTCTTGGATCATTGAATTTTGGGCTTTGGACATTGGACCAGGAGTTAACTAGGGTTGACCATTCAGTATTTCAGGCCTTTTTGGATATTGGGCCTTCTTGGGTTAGGTCCATGATGGATTTGGGCCTTATTAGGCCTTGTGGGTCATTTCGGGTTCGGGCTTTCTTAAGGGCTTGTAAGTGCATGAACTTTGTTGTACAAGCTATGGATGTATGCTTGGATTGGAAATAAGTTATCGGGCTTTATGGTAAGGCCCATATAAGGGTTTGGGCCCAATTTGGAAAAATAGGCCATTAGTGGGCCTTTATGGATTTTGGAGTTTTGGGCTTGTTTGGCTTTGGGCTTGGACCTTAGTTATGAATCTTGTTGGGCTAGGGGTAAAATGGTTATTTTACCCCAAGTATGGATTACGGATCAGGGTTGGGACCCAATTGCTAATTGGGTGATATTTCGGTATTAATAACTCGAGGAGTTGCTAGGGCAATAGCTAAGGATTTCTTACGATGAACTTCAGCAGTATGAGATGAGTTGCCTTCCCTATATGAGTGGGTCGATGACACCAATGCCAGCCCACTAGTAGTTGTTTATAGTAGAGATGATTGTCTTTGTGATAATTGTCTGGTATGCCACTATCTATACAGATTTATATGCTTGTGTGCTATGTTATTATGTAGTAATGGTAGGAGGGGTGAAGTAGGCCCTATAACCGGTTGAGATAAACCGGAGGGTAGGTTGGGCACCCAGATATGTCTGATAGTATGTTTATGATATGATATTATGTGGTAGTGGTAGGGGTGAAATAGACCCTGTAACCAGTTGAAATAAATTAGAGGGCTTCGTAGTCCTTTTGACCATGTTTGCTTGTGATTTTGGTCCCTCGAAAAACTGAAAAGACTAAAATGCCCTTTCTGATATACTTTTTATATTTATTCATTTTAATTTAAAGGAAAAAGACAATAGTTAATTAATTTGGGCCTACATATATATATATATATATATATATATATATATATATATATATCTCTCTCTCTCTCTTGGGTATCAACATCATCTTCATCAAAATGTTTTCCTATACATATTCCTTTCCAGAATCATTAAAATTGATCAAACCTTCAAGAGTTTTCCAGTATAATCTTTAGAACATTTACCTAAACAAACACAAAAATTGATCAGATCTAGCCTCAACAACATCAATCATCTCTTATCTTTTTCAAAAATTTAGACACACAGGTTATACCAGATCTTGTCACTAGTATATGGATCATCGTTCTTAGATGAAGAGCTTGGTGAGCATATGTGATTTTTAGAGTATGGTGAAGCATGAAGTGGAATAGTTGAAGATAATGAAGGTGATGGAGGTGTCAAGGATTGAAGAGGAAATTGGAGGTTGGAGAGGTTAAGCTAGCTAATCACATGGGAGAAAAATCAAAGGTTCGAGAGGAAAATCATAGTTGTAGATGATGAAGATGAGGGAAGCAATGAGGATAAACCCCAATTTTGATTACCCCACATCTCTTGTGGTGACATCCATCCCCAACACAAACAGAACCACCACCACCACCAAGAAACGCCTTTAACACCTCCCTCTACAATGACATCAACCCATCAACACAAACAGATCCAGTTTCTGAAACCAATAAGATCACGACTCAGACTCTTCCCCCTTCATACACTCAGTCAAAAAACTAAACTCAAACTCGCAGTTGAACACGATCGTCTGAAAACCAAACCCAAGTGAAACTTCGACGATTGATGCATGTAAATGGTTGTTAGGGGATAAAGCTCGATCGATGTCTGTAAAGGGTTGTTGTATGTATGTGTTTTTTTTATGATCAAAGTCGAAATCTGCAAAATTCTTGAAGAACGAACATCTTGAATCTGAGTTCTTGAGTTCTTGAACATTTGGGTTTATGTTTTTTAGATCTCTTATGTTCATATTCATCTTGGTTCATATGGCGTGTGTTTTTATGTAAAATTGGGTGTGCTTATGTTTAAGAACAAACTGAGAATGGATCAGTCGGAGAAGGGGAATGTCGGTAGTAGTGAGAGAAAGCATAGAAATCTGGGGAAGAAGTGGGTGGAGGAATTTGACTTTCTTTTTCACAAGGTATAGAGAGAGAGAGAGAGAGAGAGAGAGAAGGTGGGTCCCTTCTTATTTTTCTTAATTATTAAAATAAATAAATTAGTATTAGATTTAAGAAGAAATGAAAGAAAATGGAAAATAAATACCCCAATGGTATTACAGCCATTTCACTATTAAGAGGGACCAAAAACACAACAAAACTAGCTCAAAAGGACCACAAATCCAAAAAAGTCGGGGTTTGGACTAAAACCCCAAAAAATGCATACCACAGGGACCATTTTTGAAGTTTTGTCTTAAATATGAAATTTTTGGCTGTGAATTTTGGGATGTTATAGTTAATTAGTGGTGCTTCTTGTTTCAAGGTAAGAAATTAAATTTCTTTTTTCTCCTTCTTTTGCTCGAAAATCATCACAATCGTTGTAGCTGCCATGGCCACCACCGTCGACCACCACTGCCCACCATGCTAGGTTAGCAATGGGTGGTGCTCCATGTTGCAAGTCTTGAAGTCGTTGATCTTTGGGTGAAAGTTTAAACCCTAGATTTGATATTTTTTATCTTTAGGACATCGTACTTTAGTTTGATGAATTTTGCAACACCTTTCGTCATCAAGGTTGAAAGCTCTTCTAGACCTTTTATGTATGCGCTGCACAAACAACGTGCATACGTTTTGTTCCCCTGATAGTTTGCTTTTAGAAGATCACAAGTCTAACCTTTTCTTGGCGCAGATATGGACTTATGTTTTCTAACATCTTTTTAACCCTTCCACTAATTCTGAATGCAAAAAGAAAAAGACAAAAAATGGGTTTGGACCATTCTTATTTGTTGAAAAATGAAAAAAATGATTTTTTTGGATGAATTACATTGACATATAAACATTTGCAATAAGTTTACAATAAAATATAGGGAAGTCTCTGATAAAGTCCCACTATTTTGGGTTACTTTACATTTTAATCATAATATATATTTTTTAAATAGAAAAATTCCGATTATGTAATTTTACACCATAATTAGTCATTTTTTATTGAAAAAAAATAAGGACTTATTCGTTAATTTGCCAAAAAATAAAATATTCAAGACTTTTATGTTAAAAAAAGTTAGGACTAAACCGGAAACTGACCCAAAATATTGAGACTTTATCGAAGATTTCTCTAAAATGTATTTTTTTTTATTTTCTAAATCTATGTCTAATTATGTTATTTCAATTATTTTAGCTTAATAACTTGTTATGTTCACACAATTTTTTGATATTCATATTTTAAAACTTTGCGCATATTTAGCTAACGACTTTTTATAACAATAACTAAGAAAATCAAATATATTATTATACTTATCAAAATATTTTATTAAGTTATTTTTTTGTTTCTCGTAAAATGGATAATTAATTTGTGTTAAATACCGAAAACATGGTGGTGGTAATAGTTAAATTTCAAAGTTTCTATATTACAATTATTGTAAATGTCTTATAAATTAAAAAAAAATCAGTTTATTTAGGTTTTAGTTTATTTTAGCAGTCCGCGGATTTTAAAAATCAAAATGTGTTTTTCTTTCATATTGCCGACGTTTGGTCCACGTTTCTATTCTAGAGATCTATAGGTGAGGTCCGCAAACTAATTACCTTTTGACTTTGAAAAAACAAACGTCATTTAAATCATTGAGATATGAATATCATAATAAAGTATCTAAATTTTCTAGTTTAGGTGTTGTCCCATTAAGGACTTGATGGGTTAAGGAACTAGTTACCCAAAAATACAAATGTGTTGTTGTAGATGCCATAATTTGTCACGATCTTTGAAAAATCATAACTCAATCATGGATTTGTTTTAGTTGAAAATAGAGCACAATGTTTGGTACTGAGTCTCAGTTCATTAGTTTTGGCCGAAAGCCGGAAACGACTCTAACTAGGGTGAAAAGTGCGATTTCACTGACTAGTTTGGAT
This sequence comes from Lactuca sativa, assembly GCF_002870075.4. Lineage (NCBI taxonomy): Eukaryota > Viridiplantae > Streptophyta > Magnoliopsida > Asterales > Asteraceae > Lactuca > Lactuca sativa. Next base: position 65,447,609 of record NC_056630.2, read on the forward strand.
TTAGCTGCTATGACATGTTGCTTTTCAAAATTTATAATAAATTGTAAAAAAATCGTATAAACTTGTGCAAGTAGTACATGGAAAGCCAAGATACAGAAATACTGGACTATAAATTTGGATTGTAGTTTTGAGAAGTTTTGGAGTTAAAGTGGTCTTGAACAGACTGTTATTTTTGGATTGTTTTTGGGAAATTAAGTCAAAGGACATATAATTGTGTTAAGGACTTACGAGTCGATATTAATCAACTTTTAATGATATTATAGGGAATTTGTGAGGTGTCGTGATTTCATTTTTATCCTAGAGTTTACTTAAAGTTCACACTGTGTATTGAGGTGAGTTTCTCACTACATTGTATGTATGTTGTACATCCTTTACTTTAGCTCGTGTGTCCTCATAGGATGTATGTGGGTAGTGTTAGGCTATGTTATTTGTGTATTAGGGATATTCGCTCAATGTACCATGTGATATACATACAGTATCTGCTCAACGTACCGAGGGATACAGTATACGCTCAAAGTACCGAGAAATACATATAGGAGGGCTCAACAAACTGAGCAAGATAGGAGAGATCGATGTACTGAGTAGGGGGGTTGACCTTTAGCTGACGTGACCCAAATTAGTATATACTTGTTTCAGATTTGTTATTATACTTACATGAGTGGTTATATGGTTATATGCTATTCGTATCCATATGATTAGGGTAGAGTAAGTGTAATTTTATGCTATAATGTGTTGAAATTTACTAAGATTTGTGCTTACCCTTTCACTAAAGACTACTGTTTCAGGATTGTCAAGTACAAAAGATGGCAAGGTGTGACCGTATACGTTGGCTTAGTTTAGTTTGATGGAGTTTTATGATACATTGGATTATGTTCCCCTTAGATTTTAGAATTTATAACCTACAAAAGGGCTTGTTGTCTTATGTTTATCTTGGGGTTTGCTTTAAACTTTTTCTATAATAAAATTTATGGGTTTGAATTTGATATATATTGTTTTTAAAAGTTAAAATTTATTACAGTTTTTGGGGCATGACAACAAATTGGTAGCAACTATAGTTGGTATAGTACACGATTTGAGGAAAAATAAATCAGTATTGGACCATATTCACGCCGAATACATACACACATTTATTTGGTACGGTACACAATTTAATTGAAGAATATGCTCTCTCTCTCTCTCTGTATATATATATATATATATATATATATATATATATATATATATATATATATATATATATATATATATATATATATATATATATATATATATATATATATATATATATATATATCACAAACTCTAAATATCGAAACACTAGTTTTCTCATCTTCATTTTAGTGTTTTAATTAATGGATCATTAAATGAGTGTTTTTGATAATTTTAAAATGATGAGCCATGAACACGTGGCTTAATGTAAATGTGTAATGTTTTATGTATAAAAATGTTGAAATTTTTTGGGTGTACTTTATATTAAAGAGTTGGGTGTTACAAATATACACATAATGTCAATTCCACAGTATACACCATTTTTAAGCCAAACTTGTAAAACCCTTGAAAAACAAGCAAATCGATCAGCACCGATTTTTCTTTTATCCCCTTTAAGGATCATAATGTATCTCAAGATAGAATATGTCCCTTGATCCATTACTTCACTTCCAAGATTTACAACCTTGTCTGAAGCTTGTTCTTAAGGTACAACCCCTCCTTATGAAATGAATCCCATATTGAGATATCCTAATACATAGCGAATAGGAGGTACCGTTCCCGTAGTGCCTTAAAGTCTCTAGACGATTCCATTGAAATCAATCATCCAAGTCAATAAACCAATAACATATACTACATGAAAACAATTGTAAAGTATCACATAATGTTTATGCCATTTAACTCTAAACATTTAATCACATAAAGCACTTTTAAGAATTCAAATAAATGACATGTTCCCACAAATGGAAAACACCACAATGTTCTCATCATATTAGTACCTAGTAGCTAGCTATGTCTAGCTACATAATTCCACTTAGCTAGCTCTTGATTATGTTTAATCCAAAATACTCTTTAGTCTCTATACAATATTAATTTATTACAATATTAGTAAGCAATCATAATATCACAATTATACTTGTCCATATACAATTTTCATATTATTTATCATACATGTGCAACAAGTCTTTAATTGTTTTTTTAACCAAATTTCCCAATACTTTTCTTCATATATAATGTTGTTTTCATATTTTTACTAACTAATGACACTTGAACAATACATATAACTTTTTTCATAACTTAATTTCCTAACAACCTTTTAGTACTCTTTATTCAAATTACCACTTCAAAACCAATTATATTTGCATATTTTGAATTATTTTATAAATAAGATGAACTCATGTGCTTCATAATTTTGTTGTACCATCTTGACATTTAGTTCATAAACACTTTGACCAAACAATTATGTCCAACACATGTTATTTCTTGTGAATAACATGTTTATATAAATCCTATTATCATTATTTAATCCTGACTTGATTCTTGTTTGAATTCCCTCACACACACACACACTACACCATGAAATATGTGTTCTAGAAAGGTTTCCGGGTGAAAATGGTGATACTGGGAAAAAAGAACTACTAATTCAAGGGTCATATGATGTCATTTGGTGCGTTCCACGGGTCCACTTGAACAGGAGAGTGTAAAGAATATCGTAGAAAATTTTCATAGGCCACCTTTCTCACATGCCGCCACATGCCACTCAACATTTTGGTCAAAGGGCCTGATGCGGGTTGTATGATCTTAGGCCTTGTCCGCATTAGTTGAACAAGTTAAACCCCCATTTTTGAGTCATTCCATGCCTTAGTCGATTTTCTTAATATCTCACACTTTCTTCAATTTTTGTAAATGCCTTAACTTCTTCGGTAGGATTCCGTTTTCTATGATCCCTATATTGTTTTAAATCTTGTCACAAGTTCTACAATTTCTCTTTACTGCTCTTTAGCCTAATGTTTCCCGATTTTGAATTATTAAGTTATTAACACATGTCTATATCTATTTTTGCGAATTTAATGTTTTGAACTAGACATTTGAAATGAACCAATTTCTTTGTTCAATGTACAATTGTCCTAAATCTTTTTTCCTATAGTTTTATTGATATAGTATCTAAAACCTTCATTTATTGAGTTCCTTTTAAATCATAGTAATACTTGAGTTATTAAACTTTAAAGATGATACCTTGGAATTCTATAATATCTAGTCGATTAATATTTATTCCAACTTTGCAAACTCATAATTTACTCACTCAATTGGTAATATTCTTTTTACCTTAGACTTTTATATTATTTAGTTAAATATTTCTTTTATAAATTCCCAAACTCCATATTTCTTATTTTCCAATAGTGGTTCCAACATATTCATACATCATTTAAATATTTTTTATATGCATAAATATGAATAAACCTACCCTATTTATAGGGTACTCATAGAATCAAAAAAAATACTAAGACTATACATGACCGTACGAAACGCATAGATGCCTAGTAAATACATTAAAATAGTAAAGTCATGTGGTCCTTCGCTATCTACAGACACTTCACCTAAAGACGACTACCAATTCGACTTCTCACAACCAATATAGACCTAACAGGACGTTGGCTTCCTCCAACAATGATCATGGGTTCGAGCCTTTGGGCTCACATACTTTCCCACAAATACATTTAAAGGAAGCACTTATATTAATACGTTAATATGTATAAAAGCATTTTTACATATTTTTGGGCTAATGTCATAATAGCCTTAAGTTTTCAAAAACTATTTGGTTTTACCCTTAATTAAGTTTTCAAGCCACGTGTAGGTGACTTGTTTGTTATTGGACAAACCGTTAAAATGGCAAAAATGAAAATTTTACGTAAAGCTTCGACTTTAGTGAACCCAAAAAATGTCATAGGGTAAAATCGAATATTCTCTTGAAAACTTAAAGGTTTTTATGACATTAACATTTTCTATTATCATTAACACTTAAAGACTTTAATCGTGGTTAAAGGATGGACTAAGCTCACATGTCCGCGTTGTCGGGTTGTCTGTTTAAGACGCGAGGTTCACGAAGTGTCTTCATTTAGACAAACTCTGCACTTCGCACGTCGCATCGGAATTGATACATGTTGACTTTATACACAAGCATCGGGAACCTATTAAAATCCCCCATATAGTATGTAGAGATCCTATTTATTCTACACCAAAAGTTTCAAGATCTTTTTTCATGTCTTTGCGATAAATGCTATTTTCATATTGTCTGTTCTTCTGTATTTTCAAGATTTCATTTTATTTTTTATCTTCTTGTCAAAAGCAAAAGCGAGCGGTGACTCTATTGGAATCTATAAAACTCGACTGAACTTCCACTTATGGTAATCGAACTTAGTAATCAAACTCTTTCCCGGCAAGAAGATTTTCCAAAGCTCGTGAAAGAACCATAATATCAATTAACTATTTCATATTTATGTTGATGTTTACGACCATAGAGTGCCGTAAAATTCTCTTAGGAGAGTTCTTCTATGCAGTTCTTAGTTAAGAATTTGCAATCTTTAGATTGGTAATGCTTCCTTCGTTCAGTCTTTTAATTTGCTCGATAACATGATAGTCTCATTCCACCCTTTTAAAACCGGTTAGATTAGGAAATATTTATCTTATTTTAGAACGAAACTTTGTAACGTTATACTAATAATCTGATTTATTATTTGTGACAATTCAACTTTTGAGTATTATTTTGTCTAAAAATGATTAGATAATTAATCATTAACATTAATTATCTACTCGATTGGTTTTGATAGCAATAACGGTTTGATGTTATTTCATAATATTTATCATCAAATTCTTTGATTGTGAAATGTAAAACATAATGATACAAATATCCAATTATTCTTCCTGCCATTGTTTTCACAACAGTGATGATTCACCCAAAACAGAAGTAGATCTTATAAAATTGAAAGTAATGTGATAATTAGATTTTATACATATAAAATTGTCCTTATATGTATAAAAGCATATTTATATGTATAAAAACATATTTAAATATATAGAAAAAAAATTTATGCAAATTTCTTATTTAACATATTTATATATACACATTACATATAAAAATATGTTTATACATATTTATGCATATAAAAAATATTTAAATGTGTAAAAAAAACCTATTTTTAAAGTTATAAATACTTTTAAAACGTATAAAAAAAATTTGTACAATTAAATTTATTTATAAGTACTTTGTTCATTTACAACATATTTATATTTTTAACAATATTATATATATATATATATATATATATATATATATATATATATATATATTGCTTTATATATTTAAATTCATATAATAACGTTTTATACATATTATGAACATAGGAATATGATAAATATTTTTAAAATAAATTTAAATATGTATTAATATGTTTTTTTATATAATTAAATACATGTAAAAACATTTTTATATAATTTTGGCTAATGTTATAAAAACTCTTACGTTTTTCAAAAATATTTGGCTTATTTTTAAGTTTTCAAACCATGTGTAGGCCACCTGTTGGTAACCAGCTAAAATGAAAATTTTTATGTAAAATTTCGGCTTTTGTAAACCTAAAAAATCTCACAAAATAAACTGAATATTTATTGAAAACTTAAAGTGTCTTATGAAATTAGCCTAATAAAAACCTTATAAACTTTTTTCAAAATTTTCCACCTACTTGTACGGGACAAATCACACGTATGGTCAACTTGTAATTTACCTATTTAAACTTCCAACATGTATTCCTCATTTTTCCAAAAAGATTTTTTTTTTCATCCTAAAATATATTTTTGTTTACAATAAGATGTAAAAGACCAGAAAAAGTCAATGAGGTTATTTGTATAAGATTGTCTTATTTTCTTTGTTCTTTTCCTCTAGGTAATCTGATCTTCCTATCTCTATCGAAATCTCCATGAATGTAACAATAATATATTTTATTAATTACATCTGATAATGATTTTAAAACAACAAACAAATAAACGTGACACAACAAACTAATTTACGTCTGAATTACCACGTATGTTTCTAACAAGATTTGAACTCATGACCTTTTAATTGAAAGAGTTGTTCTTTACCACTAGGCTAAAAACCATTTGATCAATAATATTGGCTGATCACTCATGTTTATTCATCTACGAATTATGATCACATCATTAGCATTATATTATAAGATTTTATCTGATAATCTAATTATGTATAAACCATATCCACAAATTGAAGAAAGTTTTACATAGACGTAACAGTTAAATGAGCAACAAGTTGTGTCACAACTTTTTTTGGATGACAAGACTAATTCTATTAAAAACAATATTGATAGACCTTGGGTCATAACATTACTATGCATGACCTGTTGGACCCTATTGAGGAGCTCTAGCTTCTGGCGCAAGGAAACTGAAAGTATCAAATGCAAAAATATGAACATGTGTTGATTTTCCATTCATACTTTCTAATGTTTTGCCACTTTGCATAATGCATATTTTAAAACAATTTGTCACATAGTGAAAATTCCAATCCCCGAGCCTATAAGAGGGGAAACCCTATTGTTGCAATAATATGATATGAGCTGCTGCTCTTTGTATTATATAAAAATGCCCGTTTGTATAAATCTATGGTATTTTTACAACTTGTTGAATAAGTTTTGATTGAATTTTTATATGATCCTTACGGCAATGAAATCTTCTTCTGATCGAGATTCAACACGATACAAAATTTTCTGTTTAATTCTTTTCGGTTGTCTTTTTTGTGTTGCAACAAGTAAAAATAGTAAAACCATCATATTGCTACAAATATACCAATATATACAAATATATCACATATTCAATTTGGATATAATAGAATAAAAGAGTTGAAAACCGAATCAATAATGCAAGAACATGAACCACGTGCCATGTATACTAAATATACGTGTTACTTTCATCGACCCCTTACCTCCATTAACCATCAATATTAAACTTGAAATTATTAGAACATTAAATGTATATAAATAGTTTAAAATTATTAGAACATTAAATGTATATAAATAGTTTAATAGAATATTAGGTGAAAACAAGGGTGTCAATCAATGACAGACACGACATAAATACATGATACGAAACGAAATTAAGACAAAATCAAAATTTTTATCTTTGTTCATTGTCGTTTTTCGTGTCAAGTGTAACAAACACGACGTCATGTCGTGTTGTGTTTGTATTCAAAATTCGACACGAAATTGAAACAATTTATGTTTGTCGTGTTATATATCAAATAAACATGATATTGTGTCGTGTTCATGTTACATAAAACATTGTTGTGAACATGACACAATTGCTGAAATAAACACCCAAAGTGAAAGAGATATTTTAAGGGATATTAACACACAATATAAATTAATATTAATAACCAATTATTTTTGAAAATTTTAATATAATCGACCTGTAAGGGAGCATTTTGGATTCCAATTCAGCCGATTACCGACCCCTACTTAAAGGCTTTCCGAAATTTGATACCCACCACCCAACACCAATCAGAACAACATTTTAGAAGCTTTGCTATTGAACAAAATTGGACTCTGATGGTAAGGATATTATGGTGTTGTGCGTATGTATGTTGTTGCTTCATTGATTACTTTCCTTCATTATTATGGTGTTAGAAATTTCAAAAACAAACTTTAGAATGTAGAAGCTAGTTCGAAATGCGATGAACTTTTCTGGAACATTCGGTAGTCTCTAATAAAAAACATAGAATCCTAATCTATGTCATTAGTTAGCCTTAGTTGTGTTAGAGAACTAGTAATAGAGTGTTAGTATTACATGTCCAGAATGCGAGAATAGTCGAGAACACAATTAATAGTCTAGAATAGTATGAAACGTAATAGTCTAAAATGGTTTCCAACACACAACACACATTTTTATTGAAACTAAATGCGGTAATTTTTAATCCAACACGATGGTGTGTACAAAACTTTGTTGACCATGGAATGCAAAATTAAACTTTGTGTGAATATTCTTGTGAAGCTACAACCTCACTCAACATATAAGGCTCTTTTCTTACAATCATTCTTTAGGAGGTGGCTTGATGTCCATGACAACATGAAAAGGGAATTGCTGCTTATGACATGTTCTAGCAAAGAACCTACTATAGCTTCACGAAACATAATGGAGGAAATGTTCTTCCAGCTACACGAGTATGAGATTTTATTTGGGACTAGAGAAGTTTGTTTTATAACGGGCTTGATGTCTTGTGATTATTTACCGCCTACTTTGTCCGATCGAGAGTTACAAAAGCAAGTTTTTACCTTAGTTAAAGGGACCGACTCAGTGAAGTTGTAACATGTAGATGATGTATTTGAAAAAAACACTTGATTAGTTATTGGACGATGATATAGTCTGATTGTGTCTGATGTACACATTAGAATGGGAAATGAACAATTGGTACCCTCTCCAACCCATGAAGGATGAGTTTCTTGCCCTCATATATGATATATTTGTTGGATTAGGTGCATAAGCCAATAACTAAATTGATATATACTTGAATTAAAAGCAAAGTCATTTTGGGTTACGCTTAAAACTAGTAATTAACAGAATGACTTTTGGAGAGAAAGGTTGAATTATTGGTTTATTATAAGATTAATAAATAGCAATAAATAATGTATTAATATATTAGAATTAATTTTGGGATTAGTTGGATCAATTAAAAGTGCAAGGACCTAAGCTGTAATTATTCAATTGTTGAACGAGAGAAGGATTCTAGAATTATCTAGGGTAGGCCAAAAATATGGAGCCTCCTTAGTGTTCTAAATTAATCCTTAAGGATAATTAGGATGTGGATAATTACCGAATTTGAGATATTAGTATTATATTTAATATAGGGTTTTCAAGGTTTCTTAATTCAGCTATATAAGGAGCCTTGGAGCTTAAATTTTCAGCAACTCCTTTCTTGTCACACCCCTAAACCAGAACGGCAAAAACGTTTGGGGGTGGATGACATCATGTACAGTATCACAACAATTGAATAATAGTAATCAAAGTACAAAAGCCATGATATCGATAATGTATAGTTTTCACATCTATGTTCAAATATTTGACACAAAAAATGTATAACAAAAACTATAAGACGTGACTCTATGAAGCTCTGCTTCTCAAAACCTATGTGGATACTTGTTTACAGATTCCCTGAACATACAAGTGGTTTTGAAAAGAGTGTCAACAATTAAGTTGGTGAGTTCATAAGTATTTTTTTTATTAGAAGTTTGTCATTGTTCCTTGAAAATGCTAGTTTGTTCTTCCAGAAAATCCAATATTTTATATTGTAAATGAATTTTAGTCTTAATACCATAAGACCAAAATGTGTAAGCGTTGTTGTACTCTGAAATAATATAATGTAGTTTTAATTCACATAAAACCAATGAATGAATGTTTCCAGAAATGTACATTTCCCTGTTCTGAAAATAGTATATTGTAATTGTACTTGTATAAAACTTTGTGAATGTATGTGCATGGATCCACCAGCTATACTGTAAAATAATGTATTGTAGTTTTATTATCAAATAAAACTATTTGAAATTATTTACGTATTCGTACACTAATCATATTGTTAATACCAAATTGTGAGTTGTTATAACCATGCTTGATGACCTAAGATGGCCTGATACGAAGTTCTTCAGGCGTCATAATTGGTACGACATTTGTCACCCCAGGCCTGCCTGCCTAACTATAACTAACAATTTAGGTGCGTCATTGTCAGTCTCATATAGATCTATACACAAGTGTCAGACTCTCCCTCCAGGAAACTCTGGTTATAATGCAGGACTTTCGTTGGCACTTAGATAAGTACTTGAAGTGTGTCTCACAAAACTATATTACCGGTTACATGTAGAATAATGAAAAGTTGTTTTCATAATGAATAAACTGTATGTATGTCTCCTTTCTTAGTGTAATCGTAGTGTAAATAATTATACTTTTATATAATTATTTTTGTATTGCATCCATGGCTAGTAAAATGATATGTATGTTTCATAAACTATAACTATTATAGTTTAACGTATATGTTTTGATGAAATGAAACCCTTCGCATCTTTAACAACTATATATGTTTGTAATCGTAAATCTGAGGTTAAGATATTCCGTGAAATTTTAACGTTTTTGTACAACTAGTAATAAAATAAGTTGCAAAAATATTCTTTTTGTTTAACGTGTTGTAATAATTTTTGTACTTATATATAATGCATATATAATTAAGATTGAAAAGACAGTCGAATAACTGATTTTATCATAAGCCCACAACCAAACAAGGAACACGAGTTAAGGCGAAATCACCAATTCTATGCCTATAGAATCTTATATATATATATATATATATATATATATATATATATATATATATATACACACACACACACACGACAGTTGAAACAATTTGAAATACTTTAGATTTTAACACAAGATTTCTTGTGTTTTACTTGTATTCATCCCACCCTAAAACAATGAAAAATCGTGAAATCGTAGGGGTATGAACTCACCTCGAGTGCATGTTCTTGGTTGGGTACAATGTGGTAGTTACGTTCTTTGTGTTAGAACACGCGGATTACTCGAAATCCTAATAGTATTTATACATGATATTGTATTTAAATTAGTGGAATAATCGATTTAAGTTTTAAATAACTTTACTTTATATATATATATATATATATATATATATATATATATATATATATATACTTACAAAAATCCTTAGAGATGTTTGGAGTTGTTCCTGGGAAGTTGGATAAAGATATGAAGTGTTATTGAATGAAATATGAAGATTTGAAGATAATCTAGGAAACTGCTTTAAGATATGAAGATTTGCTTATGAGTTTTGAGAGAAAAGTGGGGAGTTTTCGTAGTGAAAATGTGAGAATGAGGAGAGGATTTCGGTTCGTGTGTATATATATATATATATATATATATATATATATATATATATATATATATATATATATATATATATATGTGGAGAAAAATTGATTTGACATGTGTATTGGGATGTCAAATTATCTAATTGAAATGTGTGTCACCGCCAAAAGAAATGAGTTTTCGGCCTATCTTCTCAACCGAAAAAGTGAGTTTCGGTTTAAATGTCCAACCGAAAAAGGAGTTTTCGGTCAAAACTCCACCGAAATTCCCTGATTTCGGTCCATGTTTTCAGTCTCGCAAAGGGTTTTCGGTCCGAAGTAGGGTCCTCGTAGGTTTTCGTTTGGGAGAGTTTTCGGTGGAAGTTCCCGGTGCAAAGAAAGGTTTCCAGTTCTCAAATGAAATCACCAAAAGGTGATTTCGGTCTGTACTTGGGATTTGATTCACAAAACCGAAATCATCCAAGCCAAATGAATTTTTATTATTTAATATTAAGATAATTTAATTATTTGACTTATGTTTGAATTTCTTTGACTTTTATTGACTTTCCTTGATTTTTATTGACTTGAAATTACTGGTTATTACATTTCTTTAGAAGAAAAGCTGAAAATTCCATCCTCCAACCTCTCTCATCTCAAGTATTCTATTTTTAAGGTTTAGGTGCAAACAATTAGTGGCACGAGATTTCTGGTGCTTGGTTTCTGAATCTTGTTCAAAAAGGAATTGTTTGATTATTTACTACAATAATCAAATGTAAACCCTAAAACTCCTTATGAATTTCGATTAAAATAGGGTATTCCTAGGGTTCTTGATGTTCAATTGTTTCATTTTGAACGAGATTCTTGATGTTCAATTGTTTTTTGCAATCAATAGAGAAAACTTAGATCCAAATGGTTGTATGTGAACTTAGGGTTAAGTTTTTTCCGCCACATATTTTTTTAACCTATAAAGAATATTAGAGATATTAGAGCCCATAGTTTTCAATTGATCTTGCATAATGTTGAATAGATCAAAATTAGGCTCTATAGAAATTAAACCCTAAGGGAGGAATTTTCGAAAATAGCTAGGGTTCTTGAAACCCTAGCATCCACCCTTAAATTTCAAAATTGCTAGGGTTTGATAGGGTTTATCCACTTTCCTTAATTATTATTTTAAAGGCTTTTAAATTTGAATAATTAAAACCTGATAAACCCAATCCCTATTTTTGAAAATTAGGGGGCTTTGGATTAGGATTAAAATTGAATTATTTTATTAAACGGGTAATAGTAAATAATTTATTTAATTCATAAACAATTTAATTAATTTTTTTAATTAAAAGATAAAGATAAATCATAACTGGTTGAATATTAATTAATTAAAATATTTAATTTAAATAATTAATATTTAAACCTCTTGTTTTGAAAAGTTTTAAAATGTACCTTATATATATTATTAAAAGTTAATTACTATATGTAAATGTCAATTCAGTCAAATCGCTAGTACGCCTCATTCACAAAACCATGCTATAAAAAGGATATAAGGAAGAGGCCAATAAAATGGTCGTTGAATGGGTGTCCACTCTCACCCACTGCTCTCCAGTGTGATGGAGGGTCATTAGCCGAGCGGGTTTGATAGGATATAATCTCATTAAAAGTATAATGATATAAAAGTACTAGAACTTCTTTTAAAAATCCCACTTAGTTACTTTAGGGAAATTTTGAAAATGGATGCTAATCCATAAAAACGCATATCATACTTCAATATGTCGTTAATGGATCATGTGTGATTAACCGACACACTAATAGGGACTTTAAAGAGAAATTATGGGAATCTCGAAAAGTATCATTGTTAATGGAGCATGTGTGGTTAACTAGCACATTAATTGGAGATGATAAATGACATCGAGGGTGCCAAGCGTGTTTGCGTGGTTATTCGCATATTGTTTGTGATCATCGGCATCCCAATCACAAATAGAAGAACATAATATGAGAATAAACATGTAATTAATAAGATCAATGAATCTCAAAGATCTAGAAGTGTCATTAGTTGAAATTGGTGAATTATTTTTTTCCTACCTTCATAAATTCATAATAAGATTACAACATCCCTTTTCTTAGTTGTGAATTGTTATATTGGATCCTAGACTTGAATATTAATAATGGGTTAAAATATTAAGAGTTTATATCAACTAACTAAAACTATTTCTCTCATATAGATGTCTACTCCAGGAGATGCTATTGCTACTCAATCATCCACTAACAACTTCACTCTACTATCGATCCTTTCTAAAGAGAAATGGTTGGTCCAAACTACATGGACTGGATGCGAAATCTCAAGATGACTTCTTGATACGAGGGCAAAGAATATGTCCTCGATAAATCTATTGTCGAAATCTATGAGTCAACTACTGCTCCAGAAAAGATTTTTGCCTACAAGAAGCACTATGACGACACAAAAAGGTTGCTTGCATCATTGTTGCAACCATGATACCTGATTTCCCAAAGTGTGAGATCAAAGAGATCTGATGCGTGAGGACAAGGTTTGAAAACTCAAACCTTGAGTTAACGCTTAAGATCAATGTATGCTTGCTAAGGAATGTTCCAGTCAAGTCTGGCAAGACCAGTCAAGTCTGAGTTAATGCATTCAACAAAGTATTCACGGTCAATAACATCTTCTAAAGAAGCAATAAAGGGCTGATTGCTCTGTTCCTTATTGCAATCAGGGTAGCTTCAACTTGAGATCGAGTGAGCTCTGGATGCCTTGTGTGAGCCCTATCAACATAATCTTCCCATTGTGGGTCATTTGTACATGGTCGTCTTGTACCCTTACCGGGTATCAAACCAGTTTATCTTTCCATGGGACACAGTAGGATTCGCCTCTTTTGGAATATGCTCGATGGGGATAGGGGCAGGTTGTGTTGAGTCGAACACAACCAAAGTATCCAAGTGATGTTTTAAATAAGTGGATCCGGAAGGTATTATAGCCAACATGTGTTCCGGTAAACGTCTTACAGGTCCAAAAGAGGATTGGTCCGAAATATGGTAATGCTTAACGGTTTTAAAAGAGACAAATACCTCTTTCGAAATTTTTGCAATTGAAATAGGTTCAGACCTTTCTTTGTAAAGTTCTTGGATCATCAGGGCCCAAAACCAAGGGCTGGAAATTTCGTTAGGCTTCCTTTTGATGGCAAATTTTCGGAAGTCTTACCATAAGACTTCAGGAAGATCCACAACATTGTCACGTCCGGAGTAGATACTGTATACGACATACAGCCAATCCTTGCTCAAAGTGTCCGTACCACCGTGCTTTCCGGACAGCCCTCGGATGATGAAGTGCATTAATACGGTCCAGAGACCGGAAACGGCTGATTTCTTGAAATCTTTCGCCTTGTATTTTTGATCGTAGCCAATGTGGTTCAAGAACTGTTGAAATTCTTCGGCAGTTGGTTCTTGAACTTTGAATCCCTTGGGATTTTCCTTAACTCTGATCGCATTTAGAAATGTAGACTTCTGGATTGGCTCGATGCAATCACCGGTGATTTTGGTTTTCAGAACATTATTAAAGATTCGAACCCTTTCAAAGGTTGTGAGAAGAGAAGATAGAGGGAGTGGAGGTTCTGGGATTTTGGTGAGGGAATCGAGATGGGAGGATTGGCAATGAACTCGATCATTACTCGAATGGGTTCATCAAAATCCAGAGGATTTAGCGAGAAAAGCAACGTCGTATCCCTAAGGAAGGGTTCAGACGACAGTGATGATGAAGATCCCTTTGATGATTTCTTCTTAGTAGTAGCTTTTGCAATTTTAGGAGCGATTTGAGCAGTTTGATCGAACTTTGGAAGAGATGAAGGAGACACCATTGTTGCAGTTGTGATGAGTGCTTGAAGAGCACAAGAACAAGGGTTTATGGGAGAGTTTTGAAGAGTTTTGTGCGCGTAAAGAAATAAAGAAAGGTTTAAAAGGGTTTATATAGGTGATGGAAACAGGTCAGGTCGAAAAGGTAATGATGAAATCCGGTTTCGGAAATGGGTCACATTTATTATGTTTTCGTTTTAGGGATGAGCTGAATAATGATGATTAAAGGTTTCTATGGAACGAAGTGAGGAATAGAAACCGTCATACATCGATGGGATGTTTCCTTTTGTGAACGTGCAAACGTGGCGCGGATTTCAAGGGTGACAAGACAAGCATCTTTGAAAAGTAACCGTTTAAAAGTGTACCACCTTAAAAACCTTTGGAATTCTGGATGATTGATTTCGGACAGTCTAACTACCGGAGGGTAATGAAGTGTATTCCTAAACAAAGTGATTTTGAAGAAAAGGTCCGGACTATTTTGAAATGAAAAAGTCTGAAGTAAAACTTTGAGATGATTTCCGAAGAAGATTGATTAAGTTCCAACTTATGATTTGAAATTCAAAAAAAAAATTGAAGTTTCGGAGCCAAAATCTTTAGACTTCCGGAGCAAAATACTTTAAAATTCCAGAGAGAATAATAATGAAAAATTTTGGAGAAAGTTTTGAGACAACATTCCAGAATGAAAATCCAAAGAAAAGAGTTCGGGAATAAATTTAAGAAACATTCCAGAGCAAAGATTTAGAAATTTCGGAGTCAAAGTCTTTAAAATTCCAAAGCAAAATTCGAGGATGATTTCCGAAGCAGAGTTTCGGATGTTCCGGAGCAAAGGATAGAAAGAATTTACTACCATTCCAAATTTGAATTTTGGATATACTTTATGAAGTAAGTTCCGAGACAAGATTGTGACCAATGTGACTATATTGGTCTTTGAAATTCAAAAGACTTAGGAGTTGTACAACTTGACACTTAAATTGGTGGTTACATAACAAACAAATAAAATGATCTTGATTATTACGAGAGGCAATGGTTCCGAATTGTAAAAGGATTTTGCTTTAGAACCAACTATACTTTCTGATGTTGCCATTAGAGAGTACATACTTCTTGAAAGAATTGAGGATCAGGCCTCATCATACCCATTTTGTTCAGAGAACCATTGAACTTGGTTTCGTCTAATGCCTTAGTAAAGACATCAGCAATTTCATTATCAGATGGAACAAAAATGAGTTAAATATTTCCATTCAAAACATGATCTTTTATAAAATGGTACCGTATATCAATGTGCTTCGTCATTGAGTGCTGAATTGGATTGTGCGAGATTGCAATTGCACTTTGAGAATCACAATAGATTGGAATGCGTTGAAAGCGGTAACCATAATCCAGAAGTTAAGATTTCATCCAGAGAACTTGAGAGGTACATCTAGCAGCAACAACGTATTCTACTTCGGCTGTTGAGAGAGCAATGCAGTTCTGCTTCTTGGATGACCAACTAACCAATCGGCCACCTAAAACTTGACAGCCACCAGATGTGCTTTTTTTGTCCAATTAAAGACCGCCATAATTTGAATTTGAATATGCTTGAAGAAGAAAACTTTCATTTGCTGGGTACCAGATTCCGAGATTCTTTGTGCCTTTGAGGTATCTGAATATTTGCTTAACAGCTAAAACATGAGACATCTTTGGATTGACTTGAAATCTGACACACAAACATGTTGAAAACATGATGTACGGACGAGTTGCTATGAGATAGAGTATGAATCCAATCATTCCTCTGTACTTCTTTTCATTAACTGCTACACCTGAAGGGTCTGGAAAGATTTTGTGTCTGAAACCCATTGGTAACCTGGCCGAGGCACAGGTGTCCATTGAGTACTTTTTGAGGAGTTCCGAAATGTACTTCTCTTGGTGAATGAAAGTTCCTCTATTGGTTTGTTTGACTTGGAGACCAAGAAAGAAGCTTAATTCCCGATTCATACTCATTTGAAACCTACTGACCATTAGCTTTGCAAAGTCAGCAACTATTGATGAGTCAGTGGATCCAAAAATGATATCGTCGACATAAATTTGGACTAGCATGAGATGTTTTCCATTTGATCCACGAAAAAGAGTGGGATCTAGAACTCCTCTTTGAAAGCCTGAATGCTTGAAAAAGTCAGTGAGGGTCTCGTACTATGCGTGAGGAGATTGCTTAAGGCCATAAACAGCTTTCCCGAGTTTGTAGCAGTGGTTTGGGTATGATAGATTAACAAAACCGGGAGGATGTTGAAGATATACTTCAGTATCAAGTTCACCATTTAGAAAAGCACTTTTTACATCCATCTGGTAAACCTTGAAGCCTTTATGAGAAGCATAATCAAGAAAGATTATGATAGCTTCAAGACATGCAACAGGAGCAAAGGTCTCATTGTAGTCAAGCCCTTCAATGTGTGTAAATCATTTAGCTACCAATCTTGCTTTATTTCGAATGATAACTCCTGCATCATATAACTTATTCTGAAATACCCATCTAGTGCCAATAATGGGGTGATTCTGAGGATGATGGACGAGAGTCCAGACTTCATTTCTATCAAATTCTGTCAATTTTTCTTGCATGACTGTGATCCAATTAGCATGTTCGAGTGCTTCTTTAATGGATTTGGGTTCAGCCATTGAGACAAATGGCAAGAAATGACATTCATTTTGAATACTTGTGATAGAGCGAGTTTGTAAACCAGCGTTTGGGTTTCTGATAACTTGGTTCGGAGGAAGATCCTTGGTCCAAACATGTAACCTTGGAAGTTTTTGTGCATCAGACGATCCAATATCAAAATTGGGGTTGTGTTGCTCCCCTTGAATGGTCTGGAATATTTGGATGATGTCCCCCCCCCTGAACTTTTGAACCGAATAGGTTGACGTCATCTTTAGGTGGGAATTTAAAGAAGTTTGCATCATCATCCTTGATGATCGGATTGGAATCATCGAAGTTAGCAGCTACATCTTGAAATCCATCCACATTTGATTCGAGGGAAGATTGACCATTCTCCCCTCAACCTGAGAAGGTTGAAATGGTTTAGAATCAAATGGAGGAAGACTAAGAGTAGGACCGGAGTTGTTTTGGGAAACCGGAGCTTCAAATGTGGTTGGTCTTGATCGAGATTCCAAATCAAGAGCTGTTTTTGAGGGTCCGAAAAGGGTTTAAAAGTCAACTTCATGAACTACTTGAATGTTTGGAGAGTCTGAAGGAGGAGCATTTGACTCCATTATATGAGTAGTAACATGAGTAGGACCGGAATTTCGAATGAAGTTGTCATCAAAGGTAACATCAAAGCTTTCTTCTATAAGTCGAGTACCACGACTAAGTACTCGATATGCCTTTGATTTTGTAGAGTAACCAAGAAAATTTGCTTCATCAGCTTTGGGTTGAAACTTTGTAAGCTGATCACGATTGTTTTTTATGAAGCATCGACATCCAAAGACGTGAAGAAAATAGATGCTTGGCTTTCGACCATTCATGGCTTCATACAATGGCATGTTGACGCGTCGATTGATGATGCTTTTATTCTGAGTAAAACATGCCGTAGAGACAGCTTCAGCCCAAAGATAGAGTGGAAGATTTGCAAAGTTGAGCATAGATCGAACAACTTCAACAAGTGTTCTATTGCGTCTTTTGACAACACCATTCTGTTGTGGAGTGTAAGGAGTAGAGAAGTTGTGATCAATTCCTTTCTCAGTGAGGAATTTCTCAATGGTTCCATTAGTGAATTCCGAACCATTATCACTTCGGATTCTTCTGATAGGAAGTTTGATGAAAACTTCTATTCCTTTCATGAAATTGATGAGTTCAGAGGCTGTTTCAGGCTTTAGCCTAAGGACGAAGACCCAAGTGAACCTTGTAAAATCATCAACAATCACAAACATGTGTTTCTTTTGATGAAGACTCTCTACAGTTGAGGGTCCACATAAGTCAATGTGAAGAAGTTCCAATGGTTCTGAGATTGCTTTTTCAATGATAACAGGATGACCTTTCTTTAACTGCTTAGCACACTTACATGTAGCACACAAGTGATCATTTTTGAAGTTGATGAGCGGTAGTCCTCTTACCATTTCACTAGAAACAAGATCATTCATGTAGTGAAAGTTCAGATGAGCAAGCCTTCGGTGCCATAACCAGCTGACATAAGGAGCAACTTTGGAGAGAAGGCAAAGTTGAGGTTTGCTAATGATCATGTTGATGCCTAGTGGGTACATGTTCTTGTTGCGATTTGACTTGATCAAACATTCTTTTCTGTCTTTGGTCACTACGTAGCTATCTTTCTTGCAAAATTCAACACGCCGATTTGAGTCAGTGAGTTAAGCTACACTTATCAGGTTGTGCTTCAGGTCAGCTATGTAAGCTACATTTGAAATACAGAAGTTTCCATTGGTGAGGATACCATAACCACGAATCCCAGTTGGATTTGTTGCCATATGTCACGTAACTAGCATTAGGAGAAAGTTTGAGATCTCGCAGAAAGTTTTTCTGCCCCTTCATGTGTATGGAGCAAGCACTATCAATATATCATATTCTCTCTTTCTCCGACACATAGAGTGCCTGCAAAAATTAGTGAGGTGTGGAGTTTTTAGGCTCTAAGTTAGGTTTTAGGACAAAGGCACGAGTCTTGGGTTTTAGTAGTGACTTCTGAGCAACATATGGTTTGGAAGGTTTGTTCCTAGATTCCTTAGGAAACAAACAAAAAGTCATGGTCATTTCATCTATCCAATAGTCATACTTAATGACATGAGAGTTCGGAACAACTTTCTTTGGACTTTGAACTTCCAGAGTAGTGTGAACTACTGTGTCTTTTGGAGTTACATCTCTGTGTGTTTTAACTTTCCAAACAAGGTTTTGTTTTGAAGATTTTGGAAAAAAAATTCTTTACACTTTTAGCTTTGGTTGATGGCACATTTGATTTTGAAAGTTGAAGTTTAAAAATTGTGCCATCGGTTTTTGCGATGAAAACATATGAAACAGTCCGAGGAGAGGTGTTTCGGACAGATGTGGTGCTTACACTTGACTTTTTAGGAGTAGGACAGACCACTTTCATTTGTTCTACAAAATTGGGAGGATTAGAAGGCCTTTTGAGGATCTTAGTGGGTGTGAAGGAGTTTTGACTGTGAGTTGAGGAATGACAATTCCGAGATACACTCATTTTAGAGTTCTCAAGGAATTTTGAATTTTGTCTTGTCTTAACTTCCTTTTAGAGAGTGTTTTTGGCTTATTGTTTAGGACTAATGACATCTTTCTTTGGTCAAATGTTGACTTGGAAGTCTGACCATTTGAAGGATTGCTAAACTTGGGCTTGATGGGCACCAAGGTTGTTTTAGAGGTTACCAAAGAATTTGATTCACAAGATTCAGAGGAGACATTGCTTGTAGTTTCAACGTTATCTTCTAAGGATGCCCATGAAAACTCAGAAGTAACCGGTTCAGTTGTCACTGGAGGAATTTCTTCAACAACACAGTTGTTAGGAGGATTGTGTTTTGAAACATAATCAATGAGATTTGAAACACTATGATGAAATTATGTGGTCTAATTCAGGTCCAGGTTTATTAGAGGCCGAAGTGGCAAGGAATCGGGACACTTGACAAAAATTGGTTTGAATTTAGGAACTAAGGATGCAAATTTGTCAAAGGTCTCAGGAAGAGGTGACAAGGAAGAAACATGAGTATCCGAATGTCAACGATTCAGAACATCTCCCATAAAAGTCAGCTTTTGTAACTTTTTCAAGGGACTAAGTATTGGTTTAGGAAACTCACTTCCAAGACCAGGAGCTTTTGACCAAGGATGATGAAATTATGAGTCATCCGTTGATTTGATTCAAGCAAGTCAATAGAATTATGCAAAGCGTCAATTTTGGCATTGAGACGTTTGTTATCCGAAATCAAAACATTTCTTTCAGAATAGGTGATTTCACATTTGTCTTTAAGAATGATACATTCATCTTTTCACATTACAAGTTCTCGCTCTAAGACTCTATTTTTAATTTCTTATCCTTGAAACATAACCTAAGACGACTCAATTCACGGTCCTTCTCACTGGCTTTTATTGCTGACTCACAGGCTCTATAGATGGTGTTCATATCTATTTGTATCTGGGTCAGATAAGATTTACAAAGAGTCATATATAAATTATTATCAGTAATCAAAGATGTTACCTGCTGAATGATGCTTCGACCTGGTGGATCGTTGATGGCCATGTAGTAGTAGTTTGGTTCAACAACATCATCTTCATCGTCATCTTCTGACCCTGAAGACCAATAGCCTTCGTCACACTCAATGGTTTGTCACGCCATCAAACACATGTTTCTTCCAGTAGTCATATCATCATCATCTCCGGATGACCAATATCCTTCCATATCTCTACACACAGTTGTGACAAATGCCTTTTCACTTTCATCCATCTCTTGTGCTCTTCAGGCATAGTAAGCAGAATCCTTGATTTTTGGTTTTTGTAGAATATCAGCCAGACAATCTTTTGCAAAATGTTTTTCATGTCCACAGTTATGACACACAATTTTTGGTTTGTCAGATTCCAAAATCTACTGAGGTTCTGGGTGGATTTAGGTTTAGAGATGTTTGGTTTGTAGGTTGGTGGGTTTTCTAGGGTGGTTTGTTGTTGTGGAGAAGAGTAAGGTTGAGGATTTTTTTGATGAGGAACATGAAAACGATTGTGATATGGTTTATGAGATGGATTGAATGGACATTTGTATTTCATGGAGAGTAGTGCGAACTCCTGCTGAAAACGAAGTTCAGAGTCCATGGCTTCGGAATCCAGAGTACCATCAATAAGATAGTTCTGAGTAGCTAGGATCGGTAAGGAAGGTTGAGTAGGTGGAACAATGGTTTTGAGAGATCCGAGATAGATGGATGTGGAATAGAGGGTTCAATTGAACTGACTAGAGCAAGAAGACCTCCAGAGAGTTCTCTTAAGGTCTGAGCAACATTTGATTCATGACCTTGCAGTTCATCAAATAGTTGATAAAGATTTAGCTTCTTCAAAGATCCATTGCTTTGAAGACAAGACTTCACGTTTCCCCATCCTTTACCAAGATTGTTTATGAACTTAAGATTGTACTCCAAGGGAGTTCGGACTGTTGGATTAGTGTCTAAGTCCATAACTATTTTGGTATGTACTTGACCCGATGGTGCATGATCCTTTTGGGTTGCCTTCACCAAAGCAACTTGATAGGATGAATTATGAAGAGAAAGGATTAAATATGATTTATTAATATATTATGAGAATAATATATTAAAGGAGAAATCATATTGTTTAATTAATATTAGTCAATAATTAATTGGTAATTAGTTTTGTGACTAAAAGAGATTAATTAAACTTAAGGGACTGGAATTGTAATTATAAGATAATTGCAATTTGGGCCATGGATTGCCTTGAATCAAGAGGTGGACGAATTCTATGGGGAAACCCATAAGGAAATCGTCCATGGGCTTGATTAAAGGAGTCTATGGGTTGCTTAGGGCTTAAGCAACCAAATTAGGGTTTCCTTGTTAGATAACCCTAATAGCCTCACTATATATAGAACCCTTAAGGCTCAAAAACGTGGGGGAACTTCTTTTCTAGGGTTAGAACACGTTTTGGGCAGCCTCTATCCTCTCTCCTCTTCATCCTCTTGCTTATGGTGTTTGTAAGCCATTAGAGGAGTGACACTTTGACTCTAAGCCTTCCAAAGTCAATTCAAGGAGGAATTGGGATTGTTATTGCTACATAACAATCAAGGTAATATCTTAAACCTAATTATATGTTAATATTGATTTCCATATGCTAGAATTAGGGTTTATAGTCTTGGATTCAAAGCATGTACAATAGAGAAACCTAGATCCAAGCATTAGGGTTTGTATGAGCACATAGGATGTCTTATGGCCAAAACCCATCACGGACAATCCCATGAGCAATCATATTATTGACTACGATTCGGTATCGGTTGGAGGTTGAGGCACCTGATTCACCAGGTGTTGTTGTAAAGGTGTCAAACTCGTTTACAACAAATGTCAGATGCTTGTCTTTCATATTTTCTGAACCTTCGATCAAATCTTTAAGAGTGTCCCAAATCTCTTTGGTAGATTTTACACAGCTTAATGTGTTCAAAAAAAGATGGTGGAATACCAAACAACATTTCAAAGAATGCCACTTGATTAGCATGCAGCTTCTCAATATCGTCAGTAGTGAGAGGAGTTGGGCATTATTCATCTTGACCCATGAGTTGAGCAGCAACATCTCTAACTGTTGTTCTAATTGGAATATGAGGACCTTCTTTGAAGGATCTCCAACAGATAGCTTCACCTTTCTCTTTAGCTGGTAAAAATCTTTCCATTCTGACTGTCCAATGATCATATTCTTCAATAACTAGTAGTGTGGCATGAGTAGGGCAACCCACGTTATTTGCTATTTGCACTGAATACATTTGTTGAGGATTAGAAGCAGCCATTGAAGTTAAGATATCTTAAAGAAAAAGTGGTATATAGAAGAACTTTTATCCTGAACACAGAAATGATTGAAATACCAGGGTAATCTCAAAACAACTATAATCTGATCTTATGGATCAAAGGACAACCACTCAAGCTCTGATACCAATTGTGAGATCAAGAGATTTGATGCGCAGGGACAAGATTTGAAAACTCAAACCTTGAATTAATGCTTAAGATCAATGTCTGCTTGCTAAGAAATATTCTAGACAAGTCTGGCAAGACCAGTCAAGTCTGAGTTAATGAAATCAACAAAGTATTCAAGATATTAATGAAAAGTGAAGATAATGATCAAGGTAAAGACAATAAATGAAGAATAATGAGAATGTTTGAGAGAATAACTTAGATGGTGAAGTAAACTAGAATATTGCTATATTTGTTTGAACAATCCGTCGTTTGATTTGTCATTGAAAACTCCTATAAATAGGAGAACATGATACATCATACAAACCAATTACATACATAAGACTGGATAATAGAGTTACTCCTGACACTCCGATTATCTTAGTTTGACAAAGTGATCTAGTCCTATGATATGTAACATCAAGCTAAATGACAAATACAATTATTACAAATGGATAAAACACTGATTTGTACAGGTTAACATTTCGGACATAACATCCATTCCCGAATGCCTTCATATGGTTCGAAACACAAACACACAAACTTATCTTCTCTTCCAGACTCAAACTTTTATTCTGGACTGCACATTGACTTCGCACCATCTTCTGTTTCGGAACTGAGATTGACTTCAGAACTTCAAAAGGTTAGAGATTGCTAGAGGTTCACTTTTAGGTTCCAACACAAAGTTCTATGACTATTGTCTGTACGAGATGGGCTTAGATCTTACAAAAAAGTACCACAAGAGAGCGCGTCAATTCAAGTATGAGGTCGTCAAAGCGTTAATGGCCTACACGTTGAAGGATGGAGAGTATGTCTGTAATCAGGTGTAGAGAATGCAAAGATACGTGAAGCATATTGAAAGGCTTAATGTGAATATTAACGAGGAGTTAGCTATTGACATAGTCCTTAACTCCTTTCCTTCTTGTTATGATAAGTTCATCTTGATTTATCATTTAAACAATAAAGAGACCACATCAGACCAAATTCACAACTTCTTGCACACAACTGAATTAGGGATGAAAAAGAATCAAGTCCGTTTTGCTACAAGTGCTCCCATCCATGTTATTGGGAAAAAAAGGAAAGAAGAGGAAGGGTAAACCTCAATCAAACTGAAAGGGCAAGGCCCAAGCCGGATCGTCTAGAAATGGGTCAAAGACAAAGCCCAGTTAAGAAATTCCTACTGTTAGTAACCCCAAAGAGGCCACTTGCTACTACTATATTGAAAAGGTCCATTGAAAAATAAGCTACCCTAAATACTTGCAAGACATCAAGGATGACAAGGTCAAGCCATCGTTGGCAGGTATGTACACTATTCAAGTCAATAACTCACAACTTACACGTTCTTGGGTCCTTGATACAGGATGTGGATTTCATTTTTATTCTAATTTGCAGGGGCTAAGAGAAATTGAAGAAGTGGAGCATGGAAGAATAAATCTAATTATGGGAAATAAGTCTAATGCTTATAGTCTAATGCTTAGTAGTGATGTTAGGATAGATTTGATTAATTGTTGATATTCATCAAAAATGGCATGAAACATTATTTCTTTTCATGCATTTTTTAGACAAGGATTTTTATATTCTTTTAACTATATGAATGATTTGATTTTAGCTTATAAAAATGGTGTTTTTTTGTTTGAAGCTTTACATTGTAATGGTGTGTATGAAACTGTGATTTGTGTTGATAGCTTTGGAAATAGTGTATTGAATATTGATTCGTATAATGGTGTACACAAAGCATGCTTGTGGCATTGTTGTCTTGGACACATTAACAAGAAACGCATCTCCCAACTCCAAAAGGATGAAGTGTTGTAATAATTTGACTTAATATCAGATGATGAATATGGATCTTGTCTTTTGATTAAGATGAAAAAATCACCTTTCACTAGGTCTTGTGAAAGAGGTGAAGGTTTGTAGGGCCTCATACATATAGATGTGTGTGGGCCTTTCAAATCAACCACAAGGGTCGACAATAAGTTCTACGTGACATTTACGGATGATTATAGTAGATATGGGTATATCTACTTAATCAAATGTAAATCAAAAACCTTTGAAAAGTTCAAAGAGTTTAAAAATGAGGCCGGGAATCAACTAAGCAGGAAGATAAAGATGCTTCACTCTAATAGAGGTGGGGAGTATCTTAGTATCGAGTTCCACGACTATCTCAAGGAATGTGGAATACTTTCACAATTGACTCCTCCTAGGACACCAGAACTTAATGGTGTGGCTGAGAAGAAATTGAACCTTGTTAGACATGCTTTGTTCCATGATGAGTCGATCTTCGCTTCCTATTTCTTTTTTAGGGCTATGCCTTAGAGACAACTGCCCATATTCTTAATCTTATCCCTACTAAGAAGGTTGCCAAAACACCTCACGAGGCGTGGACATGGAAAGTTCCCTCGCTAGGTCACATCAGGGTTTAGGGTTCTAAAACTTTATTTAGTAGAGAGACCCACGAAAAGCTAGAAACTAGAAGTGAGAGATGTATTTTCATTGGTTACCCACATAAGTCTTTTGGATACTTTTTCTACAGACCTAGTGAGAACGTGCTCTTTGTAGCTTAAAGATGAGTCTTTCGTGAGAGAGAGCTCATATTCAAAGAGAACAGTGGGAATGCTATTGATCTGGAAAAACTCCAGAATTAACCAATGAAGGAACCTTACAAGGCACTAGCTCTCAACCAGAGGATGAGACTCCTGTCGATCCCATTGATAGTTCACTACCTCTTCGCTGATCAGGTAGAGTTAACATGCCACCAAGTCTATCAGAATTATGCTTTCCATAGTTGCCTTTCATGATTATGAAATATGGTAGATGAATGTCAAAACTGCTTTCCTCAATGGGAAGTTGGCTGAGGATGTTTACATGAGCCAACCAGAGGGTTTTGTACATGCAAAGTTTCCTAATAGAGTGTGTAAGCTTAAGAAATCAATTTATAGATTGAAATAGGCACCTCGCAGCTAGAATATTTGTTTCCATGAGAAAGTCAAAGAATTTGGTTTCTCTAAGAGTGAGGATGAGTCTTGTATGTATGTCGAAGCTAGTAGGAGTATAGTAACTTTCCTAGTATTGTATGTTGATGAAATATTCCTTATAGGAAACGACATCCTGATGTTGTAAGAAGTGAAATCTTGACTCGCGAAGTGTTTCGTCATGAAGGATCTAGGGTAAGCAACCTATATTCTTGGGATACGGATTCTAAGGGATAGAAAGAAAAGACTTATTGGTCTTAGTCAGAGTACTTACTTGGATAAATACGAAAGCGTTTTAGTATTGAAATTTCCAAGAAATGGGAACTACCTATTCAGAGTAATGCCAAGTTGAGTAAGAATCAAAGCCCTAATATAGATGGAGAGATAGCTAAGATGAGTCGAGTCCCATATTTTTCGGTTGTAGGTTTGATCATGTATGCTATGACATGTACTCGCCCTGATGCGCTTATGCTTTGAGCATGGTTAGCCGTTTCCAAGGAAATCCAGGTAGAGCTCATTAAAATGCATTAAAGAGCATTCTTAAGCATTTGCGAAGGACGAAGGATATGATTCTAGTCCGTGGTGGCAGTGATACGTTAAGAGTAACTATATATAGTGACACCAACTTTCAGACAGATCCAGACAACTTTTGTTCTCAGTCAGGCTAGGTGTTAGAGTTATATGGTGGAGCAGTGACTTGGAAACATTTTAAGAAGGATATGGTGGCTAAATTTACTTGTGAATCAAAGTACATCGCAACGAGTGAGGCATCAAAGGAGGCAGCTTGGTTGAAGAACTTCATCGGCGATCTCGGAGTAGTCTCGACCATTCAAGAGCCATTGGAACTTTACTGTGATAATGAAGGATGAGTTGCTTTGACCAAAGAACCCAAGGACCATAGCAGATCGAAGCATATCGACAGAAAGTACCATTACATCAGAAATAGGGTTGAATAAGGTCATCTTATAGTGAAGAGAGCATCCTTAGAAGATAATCTTGCAAATCCTTTCACGAAGGGTATGAGTAGGGTTAAGCATAACCAACATGCTATGAGAATAGGCTTGAGAGATGATATTAATTTTAGTAGTTAGTTTATATTTTGAAACTTGTAACAAAATAAATGTAATTGACTTTGGTGATTGAATAATAGAGATTATTTATAAGTATGGCTGCTACCTTTTTCAATTATTTATTATTGTGTTCCGTTTTGCATCTTTTACTTCCTAAATGATTTAATTATTTGAAACTCCACAGTCATTCATACTTCTGGAAGTAAGTAGTGAATCAAGACTGCCATGAATAGATTGTATATGGTCTATGTAGATTTAATATAGCAAATGTTGCTACAATATTCATGAGTACTTAGAAAATGAAGATTTTGAGTATTGGATAAACCCACGTTCAGGGAATTACTTCATGGAATATATCATGAGTAACTCTGAGATGATAACATCCTATATTCTTAAAATGGAGATATATGAGGTATAATTTACAAGTCGGTTGTGCATTGGTGTTATGTAAACGCATCAGTAACGTGATATTATAAAATGTAGTGTCATGCATGATTTGGTGAGTAAAAGATACAAGAATATTAGTCGAAATTTATTCGTTCCTTTTTCCCTAACAGTAAAACCGATATATATTAGGCCCCTCGGTGATTAGGTGTTGACATTGTACTATTGGGCCCAGCCAGGACTGAATTGATGTGTTCAATTAGTAGTCTTATGAGGTCATCACAGATCGGGAAATTAAGAAACAAAATTTTGGACAAGAGAATGATTGTAATTTATGTATCATGTCTATATGATATCTTGAAAAATAAAGGGATATTTGATCACTTATATTAGGACCGATATCTAATCATATTAGAGTCTGGAGTTGCTTTGGAAAACACCCTTTGTTGTTTAATTTAGAAGTTATACTTGTAATTGTAGTTATAGACTTATCCAAGTGGAAGACTGTTGGATTAGGTGTCTAAGCCAATAACTAAATTGATATATACTTGAATTAAAAGCAAATTCCTTTTAGGCTACCCTCAAAACTAGTAATTAACATAATGACTTTTGGAGAGAGTGGTTGATTTATTGGTTTATTATAAGATTAATAAATAGCAATAAATAGTTTATTAAAATATTTTGAGGTTAATATATTTATTAGAAATAATATTATTTAATTAATAATTAATCAGAAATTAATTAGAATTAATTTTAGGATTAATTGGATTATCTAAAAGTGCAAGGACCTAAGCTGTAATAATTTAATAGTTGAACACGGGAAAGATTCTACAATTATCTAGGGCAGGAAAAAATATGGAGCCTCCTTTGAGTTGTAGATTAATCCATAAGGATAATTAGGAGTGTGGATAATTACCCAATTTGAGATATTAGTATTATATTCAAATTAGGGTTTCCTGGGTTTCCTAATTCAACTATATAACGAGCATTGGAGCTTACGTTTTCGGCTACTCCTTTCTTAAGAAGAAAATCCGAAAATTCCATCCTACCTCATCTCTCCTATCAAGTCTTATATTGCTAGGTTTTCAGTATAAACCATTAGAGGCACGAGATTTCTGGTGTTTACTTTCTGAAGCTTGTTCAAGAAGGAATTGTTTGATTATTTACTACAATAATTAAGAGGTATCTAAACCCTAAAACCCTTTATGAATTTTAATTATAATATGGTATTTCTAGGGTTCTTGATGTTCAATTGTTTGTTGTAATCACTAAAGAAAACTTAGATCCAATAGGCTGCATGTGAACTTAAGGTTATGTTTTTTCCGCCACGTATTTTTGTAACCTATAAAACCTGTCTGGAAACTACTGCATCTCTAACGATGCTAACCGATAAGGTATCTTGGCTATCAGATTAGCACCTGGAACTAGATCAATACGGAACTCGACCTGCCTCTCGGGAGGCACTCCATGAAAGTCCTCAGGGAACACATCTGAATACTCTCGAACAACCGAAACCTCATCAATTGTCTTCTTTCTCTCCTCTCTAGTATCCAATATATAACCCAGAAAAAACATAAAAACCCTACTAAAGATATCTCCTGGGTTTCACGGCTGAACAGAGAGTTGGTCCACGCTGAGCACCATCTCCATGAATAACAACTTCTCCCGTAATTAGGGTTCGATCCCGAACTAAATGGTGCCCGCAATCAATCATCATCCCTTTAGGGCTCAACCAATCCATCCCCACGATCACCTTGCTCTCACGCAAAGGAAAAGGAACCAAATCAATCAAGTATCACTCGCTAAATAACTCTAGAAAACAACCTCGATGAACCCTCGATACTCGCACTGGACGGTCATCGGCAATCTCCACCTCTAGTGGATAATAAAGCTCCTCAAGAGCGTCATCGAATCTCTTACTGAGCACAAGAGACATAAACGATCAGGTGGCACCCGAATCAAATAGAACTATCGCTGGAACATTATTCACTAGGAACATTCCTATATAACATCATATAAATAATAAGCATAAACATCAAAGCAATAAATGAATAAGAGAAAGATACATACCAGTAACCACATCTGACGTTGCACGAGCCTCCTCAGCTATTAGCTGGAAAACTTGACTCCTCACAACCGGCACCTCTGCCTTGCCCTGGAGGCCGTTAATGATCCTTAATATCACCGAAGTCGGGGCTACAAGCGCTCCTCCTGCTAATCTCAGACAATTGGCCCATTTGTTTCCTCTTTGGTTGCAAAGAAAGCAAATCAAATCAGATACATGGGTTGTGGTGGTGGCGGTGCAATCCTTGCTATAGTGACCCATCTTACCACACCTGAAGCAGCTAGAACCACCCACCCTGCAAACCCCATCATGCGTCTTGCCGCATTTTCCACAGCGGCTACAACCCTTTTGGCCCCTCAATCGAGAATCAAAAACCTTGGGCTTCTTAGCTGAGGCCTATGATACCTGAGCCTGAACCGACTTCCTATTCCTCACTGTCTCCATATCAATCACCCACTCGCCAGCGTGAGCTATCATGTCCTACAAAGTCTTGCAGCTAGACATGCTCTCAAAATCCTATATCTCATCCTTCAACATTTCATGGTACATGCCTTCTTCCTCTCCTCATTCGTCATATATGCAGACCAACAAAGCTCTCCTGTGAAACATAATGGTGATCCCTGCTACAGTCTTAGTAGTTTCACGAAGGTTCTGAAAAACCCTTGCCAGCTACTGAACCTCGATCACTGGTGCAAACTCAGCCCTGAACCTTGTAAAAAAGTCACCCCAATTCATCAACTCATCAGTCTCTCCTCCCAAGGCATGACCTACCTCCTCCCACCAATCATGAGCATTGTCTTTCAAAAGACAAGATGCAATTATGACCTTCGCCTCCTCGGGACATGCACTAATCCGGAAAGCATTTGTGATGTCCGTTAACCATTTCCTGCTAGCAATGGTGTCCTTCTTCCTGAAGAACTCAGGGGCCCCACATGCACGAAACTATCAAAAGGTTAGAGAGCGTGCACCCACCATAGTCACCATCTCGGTATAGAATGCGCCCAAACGCTCATCCAAAATCTCGATAATACCCTCCTTGATCCTACCAAATATCACAGGAGTCTACTCCAGAATGCTAAGAATAATCTATGACGAAAGGAACTCCCACATTTGATCAGCCAAGCGTCCGGCTCTAGAGCCCGAACCCAATCCCTCACCAGGACTTGAACTACCTCGAGTGAGCACCATTCCCAAATGAAAATAAACAAAGCAAATCATCAAAAAACACTCTAAGAATCTCACACCCTGCACGTTCCTTATTATCCTCGTGACTTCCCTTGAATTGAGTACAAATCATGTGTTTTCAGTAGTACGGGCCCAATACTACTTTCCACACCTATCCATACTTTCCTCAAGGTTCGTCCCAACTCCCCTAAGTAACTCCCTTACCCAACATTCTACATTCTTGCTACACAATGCATCTGTTAATGCAAACATGCTTCCTAGGTTCTCCTAGGATTCCCTTCCCGCTACTCTTCGCTATCAGCTACAGAAGAAACTCCCACTAACACCCACTAACTACATTAGAAATATAATTACGTGCAATAGACACTAGATAATTCTTTGACTTAAAGGTCTCACACTACAACGGTTAGACTCAAACAAGAGCTGCGCAATAGATTTAAACCTAACCTTCTAAAATTGTCTAATTTTTGTAACATGTAACATAGCATATTTGCTTAATAGTTAACTAGTATTAACAGTAGTTCCGAAAAGCACAAAGCAAGCAACATTCAAACATTGAGTTCTAACTAGTGCACTGCCTAACAAGCCATCCTATCATATTAGATGTAATCCATAATAGCATGTTGTTCTAGAGGCTCATACAGTAGGCATACAAAAAGGCATCTCTCCTAACATACAATTTTGAGCAGATCCTTAGCACTAATCTAGCATGTTATTTATATTTTCACATAGTAAATAAAATAAACATATATGGGTATTTTGGAAATACTTACTTGAGCTCGGTTGATTGCACGCATGACATCCCATTTTATAAAAATCCTTTTTAGTAAAACCTTTTTATTTCTACCAATTCCTCAGTTTAAGTTCAGACACAGCTGAGAGTGTGCCTAAATCCCTCAAACCAAGGCTCTTAAACCAACTTGTAACGTCCCAAAAAATAGAGGGTAAAATTTCATTTTTAATAATAAAATAAACCATTCATTTCATTTTTTCCAAAAGACCATCATAGTATAAAATATATATCCATTGGAACCAGATGTACCTAAATGATAAACGTAAAACTATAGGCACAAAGCTTAGTGAGTTCCCCAAAATACTATATACCATACATACAATGAGCCCTACCCTACATCGGTCCCCACCCAATACAGATCTATCAGTAACATGCGATGGGCCCCGCCCAACACATTCATCAGGCCCTGCCCGATATACATAATTAGTGGGCTGATATTGGTGCCTTCGACCCGTAAAGACTATGAGGAGACTCGCCTCAATCTAATGGTAAACAAATCATACACTCGAGAAGCTGTTACCACTGCTCGTCACACTGAACATATTCAAAATCAATCCTAATTAATAATCAAGGTAATAACCCATAATCAATGGTCCAAATCATATTCTGTCTTACCAAGGGTAAAAGACAATTTTACCCTTCCCCATGTTGACGCAACTAATCATGGTCGAAACCCAATATGATCCAAGCCCCAAAATGACCCAAAAAGGATTTCTGAGAGTACGCCATGTGTACCTCCTTACTGGGCTTCAATAGAAGGAGAACTTGGGATGAAGTCGTTACGTCCTGCGTACCAAGAGGGTATGCCTCGCATACTCCCTGTGCCCCAAACTCAAAATTAAGTTCTTAATTCTTAAAGACCAAACGTCCAATTCACAAATCTAACTCTTGGGGAGGTTTTAACTGATAAACTTGGCAACTTTAAGCTTTTGCATGGCTTAAAAGGGCCCAAAATCAAACCCTAGGCTCATAACTTCACTAAAGGATCAATAATTCATGCATGGTTGGACTATAACCTTCAAGATCCGATTTGTATGACTTAATAATCTTAGAAATGGCTAGAAATGATGCTTAAAGGTTCTGGAGTAACTCATACTCACAAGATCTAAAGCTATGATATCAAAATATGCCAAAACATAACTCAAATCTAGGTCTAAACTAAGGAGCCATAAAGTTTTGAGCTTTATACCTCCGGAAGATGCTAGATGAAAAACCAAGTCTATATCCACAAGCTCCAATCTTCCCAACACCTCTCCAATGGACTCTTTCTTCTTTAATATGCACCAAAACACACAAAATATCACTCTAAGAGCTCAAGAACCTCACAAGGTAGCTAGGGTTTCGAATAGCTGGAAAAAGGGTAGTAGAGGCTGGTTATGAAGAGGCATTGAGGGTCTTAAGGTGTTTAAATTTAGGGTTTGGGACCTACATGAGTACGCCCTGCAAACCACCTGAGTACGCTTGGCGTACGCAAGATAATCATGTATCCCTTTAATAAATTATGCTAGGCGTACTCATGGAGTATGCCCCGCGTAAAGACCATACATGCAACATTTTTATATTTTGGACCAAGAAATGAACATACCTAGGAACACGAGTGTTACACTTATCTTAATATTGTAGAGAAGTATAAAATCATGAAGGGGTTGCAGGCATAAGTTAACAACTATATACTAAAAAGGTACTACATATTTGTATGTCATGTATTAAGGTTGTGTTGGGGATACTGCGAGAGTATAAAATAAAGGTGCATCCTAGCATTATGGTGCCCCCCCCCCCCCCATGTGGTTGTTTGGGGTGCATATGGAAGGAGGCTAGCACACATGCTATGAGTTCCTTATGCTAAGCATCGATTCAATTTTAATATTACAAAATATTAGTATTGTGATATTGTCGTTTGGAATCCATACTGCTCACCAATTTGAAATCAAGAAGGGTATCTAGAATGTCGTGTTCTGTACAAAGTGGTTATTTTACCAAAACCGCCAAAGAGCATTTTGCATACCCAAGGAGTTGAAAATGTGTCCCTCTTCTAAACAATTGATGGTTCAAGTTTTATCATGGACAATATAATAGTTTAAGAGTAGAATTTAGTGGGTATATGTGTTAGCCGTTAAAAAAACCATAAAGCCTTTGTCATTTCAATTAAATCATAGATTCATAATGCCCATTCTGTCAATATCCATAATTTGAAATATTTGATGGTACTAAATTACGTGTGATTGACAATTATGCTTTAACAACTAAAATATTATATACATATTAAAAACCGTGTAGGTTTAGGAGCAGTGTTTTTAAGTTTTGCTAAAATGCACCGCATAAATTCAATTTATAATTATTTTATGCCAAACTACAACACAGACCAGTGGTTAGCATTGTGTTAGTTTCATATCCTTTGGCAAGTGTTGGAATCCCATTACTTACATTTGACCATCTTTTATTTCTTTTTCCATTTTCTAAAATAGAGCCCTTCTATTTTTTCCTTTCTACATTTGACCATCTTTTATTTCTTTTTCCATTTTCTAAAATAGAGCCCTTCTATTTTTTCCTTTCTTACACTTTAGCAAGACTTTTATTTTGTTACGAAATTTGTTTTTTTGTTTTCTTTCAACTTAATTACTATATTTTCTACGAAAGTAATTTTTTACGATTTTCTTTTTTCAGAATTTTGCATTTTTTCCATGGTTTTTTAAACGTTTTTTTACCAATTAACACACCACCTCCAAAAAAATTAATAGAAATTATTCCGTAGCAACACACGGATGGATTACCCTTAATCCTCCTTAATAAATGAAAATGACTTTGCCACATGTTCTCTTCTCATTCATTTGGACACATGGCATTTTCTAGAAATTTTAAAATTTTCTATTTTCCACTTGTCATTTTATTGTATTTTTGATTTTATTAAATTAAAATCCACATTTAATATATAAGGTAATATATATGTAAGGTATTTATTAGAAAATGGTTTATATATGTAATGTATCTAATGCATTAAAGTTTCATTAATTTTAATAATTCAAAAAATTTCTTATTTTTCTTATAAATTTAAAGTTTTCAAATTGTTAAAATTTTATATTTAATTTTTTTTAAATAAACCCATGTAATACATGGGTCTTACACCTAGTTATATATTAAAAGGGGAACTAGCATGAAACCAAAAGTATAAAAGGAAATCAAAATTTACAAAAAGAAAATACATTCATCAATTGGACTGGACACACAAAAATAAGAGAAGTTGTATCTCATTTGATATGACAACGTATTTCTTGAGATCATTCGAATTAATTTTAAGGATGAAAAATCCCAAGGACCCAAACGTGTATAAATTATATGGCATCCAAAACATGATCAATCTTGTTGTTTGTAGAGGAGTTCTTAGCCGTTAAAAGATGGTTTACCGATGATAACACGGTAGGGAGACGGTGGCACAAAAAAGCAATACAGTTCCAAACCTTTATGAAAATGTGCACATATTGAACAAGTGATTAGTTGATTCTAGATTCACTCCAGGCATGACGCATCATGCATATAGGTTTTGAAATTAGGCCTATCGTTACAAGTTGGGGTGGGTTGCAAGTTTATCATGCTTCAAATTCCAAGAAAATACGTTTTCATTTCGTAATACGAGTTTCTTTGTCAATCAAGACGTGATAAGGGGTTGCGAAAGAAAGTTTTCATCTAGAATGACGTAAGAAAGGTCACTATGAATTGACTAAAACTTTAAAGTTTCCAAATCCATCTATGCACCCACTTTGCAAAGAAGAAGTTCCTATAAATCAATTAAGTTTTAAAAGGTCATAGAACGTGTTTGGCATAGAGTGTTTGGGAGGTTTAATCTTCTAATGTTTGATAAAACGCTATATTTTAAACAAAAAAAAACTTGTTTGACACAACAAACTTTTAGTGTTTAGTTAAAAAAAAAACGCTATAAAAAGCTATTTCACGTAGCGTTTAACAAAACGCTATCAGCTTCCAGCTACCGGCTAGTTTTATCAAACACGTACATTATGAGTTATGCCCTTTGTTAAGTGTATGCTTTAAGCCCAAGATTTGATAATGACACCACCATTGGTGATACATTATTCAAGGAGATACTTTTTATTAGACTATGTTAGATGTTAGATATGTTTTTTTGAGACTTTTTTGGTTTTTTTAATTGTTTGTTTGCTTCTTTGTTTCTTGTAACTCTCCATCTTTTTATACATTTGAAATGGTAAATTTTTAAAACTAACTTCTCATGTATTTCAAAAAATGATCACATGAAAAACTTTTTAAAAGATATAGTCTAGCTTGGGAATTACAACTTCATGTCTAAACAAACCACAATAAAGCAAATTATATACATACAAAGGCCAAGTCAAAACACGTAGCCCACAATTGTATTTACGAGGGAAACTACCAGGCCAAGAAATAACAGGGGCATAATTGATAATTTATATTTTTTCAATGGAAGCATAAAAAATTACAATGACAATATCATATCCATGGGGCATGTTCACTGCATGTTCATTAAAAAAAATTGATGATGCATATATAACACATCACTTCCGTTATATGTTCACTAGTCATTGAAAATGGTTATCAGTCCATATTATTTATCTTTTTTATTTAATTTTTTTGACATTATATTAAATAAAAAACACAATTATTAAACATAAATGAATATTCTATAAATTAAAAAACATTAACTTAAATAAAAAATAATATTTTTAAAATTCAACATACATTTTACAAATAAAAAAAGTAACATTAATAAAACACTGAAATTAAAAAAAAAATAAAAAATACTACTCGTCGTCATCGTTGTCCTCAACGTCGGTCTCATTCTCATCGCTGCGTCCTCATTCCCGTCGTCGTCATTGTCATTGTCTCTTCGAATTGTCGTTTTCATATGTAATCAGTTAAATATTGACGCAGATTGTGATGATTTTCACTGTTTCGTATTTCCAAAAGCCTTGTAAAATATGTTGGGTTGCCAACTTATATTACTGCACGTGGATTGGGTATATCGTTTGGAGTAGAGGTAGAAATAGTCCTACCCTCTTCTTCTATTATCATGTTATGCAAAATAACTCACACTTTCACCACTTTCACCAATTTTTCTCTATCTCATACTCGTGTTGGATGTTTGATTATGTATCACTTCTGTTTGAGGACTATAAATGCCCACTCCACATCCTTCCTTGCGGATTCTTGGGCTACCTTGAACAATTTTCGTTTTTCATTGGTCGGATATGAGTATGACTTGACAAGTGTAGTGTACTTTGGATATATCCCACCACCAAGGTAATATTCATAATTGTATTCATGTCCATTTACAACGTATGACATGTTTGGTGCTTTACCCTGCAAATGATGTTAAATATGGATATGCTCCAAGAACATTCGGGTCGTTGTTTGACACTACCATAACATTGTTGGAAATCCATGTTTAGGTTGATGTGTGGATACAACTATTTGACATCACTTATAATCGGATTTTGAAAGTATATGTCACCGTAAAACACTATAACATACTCACAAAAAAGATATGTGCATTCTCAACCGATCCTCACAAATATTTTCAGATATTCATCTAAAGCGTCTGTGACTATCACGTATGCCAATTGTTTAAAAGTTGTTGTGCATTTTTGAAATGTAGTAAAACCACGTTTACCTCTAGCATCACCTCTCAATTGGATTTACTCATAATTGTTTTCCAAATCTCTAGCTATACGTAGAATTAAATTTCTATTAATACGAAAACGATCTTTGAATTTCGATAGGTCATATAACTATAAGTGGTAAAGTAATCACGTACCAAAAATAAGGTTGTCGCGACACCATCCCGATTGATCGACTTTCTACGTTTCTTCTCGACATTTGAACTTTCGCATCTTTGACGCATAATGTCATGTCTCACAGAAATATATGATATTAAAAATAGGATACATGACACAAAAATATCACGTAAATTACGTAAAATTTAGAAGCAAATTTTTTGGTTAACAATAAAATTAAGTTGTTTTGATTGTTTTTTTTTATTATTTTATACCAAAATAAAAATAATGTTTATTAGACTATATATATATATATATATATATATATATATATATATATATATATATATATATATATATATATATATATATAGAAGGTTCAATTGAGAGAAAAAAAATGTTGAGAATGAGAGAATGAATATGGACCATTCATTTTGAATCTTCCGCGTAAGTACTCCACAATACTGAACCAAATGGAATAAATCATATTCATATATGAATATGTATATTTATATATGAATATGCATATTCATATGTACGAATAAGTGTAGTCATATATAAATAAGTATATTCATATATAAATAACTATAATGGAAGTGATTACTCATATATGAATATGACATCGGTGGGTGGTGGCGGAGTTGACGGATGTGGTGGTAGTTGGTTGTGGAGGTGGTGTTGGTGGAGGAGGTGGTGTTGGTGGAGGCGGTGGTAGTGGTGGTTGGTGGTTGGTGGCAACGGCGACGGCGGTGGTAGTTGGTGGCGGATGGGGGTGG
Organism: Lactuca sativa; assembly: GCF_002870075.4. Taxonomy (NCBI): domain Eukaryota; kingdom Viridiplantae; phylum Streptophyta; class Magnoliopsida; order Asterales; family Asteraceae; genus Lactuca; species Lactuca sativa. The sequence goes on from NC_056630.2 coordinate 65,485,976, forward strand.
TGTATTCATTTATGAATACACTTATATTTATGTTCATATATGAATATTATTCATCTTCCATGGGCCTGGTACGTTAGAATGTTTTGCGGAAAAAATAATTGATTGACTGAGAATGATTCTCATATTTTTATCATTTGTTATTTTCTTAATTGAACTTACCTCTCTTTATCTCTCTCTCTCTCTCTCTCTCTCTCTTTATATATATATATATATATATATATATATATATATGGAAAAGTGAATATACCTAACAACCTTATATATATATATATATATATATATATATATATATATATATATATATATATTACGGTTATTTTTCGTCCTCAGCGTTTTGTACAATCATTTTATGCGTTAAAAGCGACCAAAATCAAATAGATTCGTATGACCGACAGTTGATAGAAATCGGGTATAATTCTTATCCACGGTTTAACAACTTCTCCACGTTCCTTCTTTGACAGACAGTTCCACAACCTCCGATCTCATGTCTCTTTCAACCTTTCCTGTGTTCAACTCCTTCCCCATATTCTTCCTGATTTTCAGGGTGAAACGCTACCTGTTTTTTGTAAGTAAGATGTTTTTATATACACATTACATCTACTAAATGTTGAACAGTTCTCTTACCACGATCACCGTTTCTTTAACAATGAAAAATAGGTACATAATTTAATATTGATTATAATTCTTCTATTGAGTTGGTGTTTTTTTCATGTCATTTTGTATACAGATCGGGTGAGGATTTTACTATTTTTTAATGTAATGAATATAACCTGGATCAGCAGTTGGGGTGTGACGTAAAAGAGCAAGTTCGTCCAATGTTGGATAAAAGGTAAATGTTTGTACTGATTGTAATCATGCTTTATAATGGATTGTGAAAGACCCTCACTTTCGTATTTCTGAAAGACCCATACTTTCATACTTGACAATATAGTTACTTCAAAACATGCTACTTGCATATTTATAAAAACAATATTTTACATTGATAAAGAGATTACAAATGACTGGATACAAACCGACTATTACAAAGTGTTATATATTACACAACTACCCAGGATACTATACTTTTATACATACATGACCCTAAATACAAAAGTAATATTACAACTATTCTAAACCTTCCGACAGTATATGACTATACTGGTTATTTATCTCCTGCAAATTTGTTAAACATTGAGAGGGTAAGCGGTGACGCTTAGTGAGTTCAATAATAGATACAATATAACGTTATGCCATATATATACTTCAATATGGCAGAAGCAAAGAGGAACAAGGAACAATAAGGGCATATGTGAATCATGTGACAAACTTTCCATATCAATCATTGATTTGATTCAAAGATATACAATCAATGAGACATAACGATTTTCAAAACTTGATATACATCAATAAAGCTTCGGCCCAAATGGCACAGAAGACATACACTTTCTGATTAAACATTTTGGTAGATTTCAGGTTTATAGCCCTTTCTAACCTTCTGCCAATACCATAGAATAGAAATCATTCTCTTATGGAGACGTGTTCTACATGGCCAGAGGCTACATACCAGTACCAATGTGAATCTAAGTCCTTTCACTGATCACATGGTCAAAGGTATTTCTTTGTAAAAATAGCGAATAAAAATAACACGGGAAAATAACCTGGAATAATAACACTGAAAAACACATAGCACATATAACACATAACAATTGTTCCTATATATTAAACTCACCTTGAAATAACCGAGGGCTAAAATAATAATTTGAGCAGCATTTCGGCTCCAAATATGACTTTATTAGTTGAAAACCAGGAGATTTATTGAAAAACCGGGCTCTGCGAAGGTAGAGCTTCAAAACCGAAAAGATAAATTTTTCGGGCTTCTCGGGAACATCGGGGCGTGTTTCGGGTGTTAGAAATACTATCGGGGCTTCGGAGGAAGTCCAAATACTAAAAATATTGAAAAAGGGTGAAAAAGTGCCAAAATTCTCAAAATATCTGGGAGGTCTCACAGCCTTATATAGCAGCGAGCCTCGGATCTGAAGCAGGGAGAAGGAAGCACGCGTCGCAGCAGCGAGGCTCGGAGGCGAGGGAAGGCGGGTGGCTCGGTTCGCAGGGGCAGCTGGCGCGCTTCGGACGGGCCATAGAGAAGGCACGCGCCAGATGCCTATTGGACCGAAGGTTGTACACGCGTCGGAAGACTATTGGGCCGCGCATCGGACTCGTCATCTGATCGGACACGGGGTGGGTGACTCACCGAGATTGGATCTTATCCATGCGGAATTCTCGAAAAATGTGCCCCAAACTTCTAAAATCCACAACTTTCGCATACGATTTTCGATTTTTATGTTCTTTATATGCATGCGTAGGTAAAATTACGCTCTACAACTTTCGTTTAGACTTCATCGGCTAATTTTGTCTTTAATTTTTATATTATTATTTTTAACAGATCGGGACAGGAAATCCATTAAAAATTCATAACTTCTTCATCCGACATCCGTTTTCGTCAGACTTTTTACCGTTGTACTACTATTGACGAGATCTTCAATTCTCGTTTAGGTTGTGTCGGCTAAAAATCACTCGATCTAAAATTCGAGTTTTTAGTTGTCTACTGCTAAGCTGAAACTTAGAAAATCATAACGTCCTCATACGAAATCAGATTTTGGTGTTATTTTTATCGAACTTCTCAGTTTAACGTATACTACGACTTTCAGTTAGATCACTAAGGCTAAAAAGTAGTTTATCAAAAACTCACTTTTTACGTCATTCGGCACCGCGCCGGTTTTGTCGCGGATCTTCGATTAGTCATAACTCCTTCGTTATAACTCGGATTTCGATGGGGTTTTCGCCTAAAAGTTTCTAACGAGATTATTTACAACTTTCAATAATAAAATTTTACTTATTTCAAATTTTATATTTTCGCTAAATTTCTCTATTTGGCTTTTAATTGGAATCTCATAAGACTTCCAATATTTTCTAAGTGATTCTAAACATAGTTTTACTTCATTTCTAGTAAAAACTATATGTTAGAACTCAACACTCAATTTCACATAATATTATTCACTTTTATAATTTACAATACACGATTACAAAACGTGTATGTTACAATTGTGTATTTGTTTTATGTTGATTTGTGTTCATTTTGGGTGATGTATATAGATTTGAGAATTATTTGACAATTGTTAAGCCAAAGAAAAATCCACATATTCCAGAATTAAGTTGTTAGGTATGTTGTCGTTACGTTTATAAGAGTAGTCAATTTTAATCTGAATTTGTTTTGACATGGAAATAAAATGACATCTCGGACTTCTGTAACTTGTTATGTTGAAAATGCAGTAGATGGCCAAAATTCACAGGAAGAAGGATTGTCTATTCATATTTTTTTTTTCTATTTTTTATGTTTGATTATGTGTTTTTGTATATGGATATAATGTGTTTGTATTGATTCAGGTGTTGTGTGGGAAAATGATTGGTGAACTTATTGGTGATTCAGATAAAGAAGCAGTTAGTCTATAGAATATCTACTTCAATAAGATTTTATTTATACTTTACCTTAAACATGTTTTACTCTAATTATATCACAGATTTAATTAGAGTAAAACATGTTTAAGGTAAAGTATAAATAAAATCTTATTGAAGTAGATATTCTATAGACTAACTGCTTCTTTATCTGAATAACCAATAAGTTCACCAATCATTTTCCCACACAACACCTGAATCAATACAAACACATTATATCAATAAACGGCCCATTGATGTTATGTATCACAGATTTAATTAGAGTAAAACATGTTTAAGGTAAAGTATAAATAAAATCTTATTGAAGTAGATATTCTACGAACTAACTGCTTCTTTATCTGAATCACCAATAAGTTCACCAATCATTTTCCATGCAACACTTGAATCAATACAAACACATTATATCCATGTACAAAAACACATAATCAAACATAAACAATAGAGAAAAATAAGAATAGACAACCCTTCTTCCTGTGAATTTTGACCATCTACTATATTTTCCACAGAATAAGTTTCAGTAGTCCGAGAAGCCATTTTATTTCCATGTCAAAACAAATTCATATTAAAATTGACTACTCTTATAAATTCAAAATGTATTATAAACGTAACGACAACATACTTCATAGCTTATTTTTAGAATATGTGGATTTTCCTTTGGCTTAACAATTACCAAATAATTCTCAAATCCATGTGGATTTTTATTCCATTGTTAAATAAAAATTAATTGTCCTAAATGTACGAACAATAATATTATAATAAAACCTCTTAATATTTGTAACTAAAGCAATGTATAAACAAAGTACATATATATACCATATAAAATCATAAAAGTAAAACATTGTCATTGCAAAGAGATAGTAACTTTAAAAAACATAAAAAGTGACATAAACTACTCCAAAGGAACTTGAACAACAGATGCAACTGAATTTGTAACAAAGATACTAAAATCCACACATATGCTGAAAAATAAACAAAACAATAGTCATTAATATAAGGTCACAAAAAATGCACAATTTAACAGTTGCAATTACCACTCATAGACGTAGGCATCAACATCTGATTCTACCCACATACACTTAACTCTATTTGTGCTTTGTATGACAATTCGACGAGCTTTTATAATAACAGATAATGCTGAAGAGAAATCATTACCAATAAACGCCTCATTATTGTTTTATATTGCAGATTTAATTAGAGTAAAACATGTTTAAGGTAAAGTATAAATAAAATCTTATTGAAGTAGATATTCTATGAACCAAATGCTTCTTTATCTGAATCACCAATAAGTTCACCAATCATTTTCCCACGCCACACCTGAATTAATACAAACACATTATAACCATATACCAAAACACATAATCAAACATAAACAATAGAAAAAAATAGACAACCCTTCTTCCTATGAATTTTGACCATCTACTACATTTACCACATAACAAGTTTCAGTAGTTCGAGAAGTCATTTTATTTCCATGTCAAAACGAATTCAGAATAAAATTGACTACTCTTATAAACTCAAAATGTATTATAAACGTAACGACAACATACCTAACAACTTATTTTTGGAATATGTGGATTTCCCTTTGGCTTAACAATTGTCAAATAATTCTCAAATCTATGTGGATTTTTATTCCATCGTTAAATAAAAATTGATTGTGCTAAAAGTACGAACAATAATAGTAAAATAAGACCTCTTAATATTTGTAACTAAAGCAATGTATAAACAAAGTACATATCTATAACATATAAAATCGTAAAACTAAAACATCGTCATTGCAAAAAGATAAATTACTCGTGACAAGATCCATGAAGTAATCTCTAAGTGTGGGTTTATCCAATACTTAAAATATCTATTTTCAAAGTACGCATGAATATCGTAGCAATTCCAATAGCAATTTCTTAACCTCAATCGACAATCAATTCATGATAGTCTTAATTCACTACTTATTTCCAAAAGTATGAACGACTGTGGAATTTTGAATGATATTTAATTACTCAGGGAAGTAAAACATGCAAAGTGAAACACAATAATAAATTAATTAACTATGGCATCATACACATTGATCATAAATAAATCTCTAATATTTAATCATCATAACAATTATGAATTTATTCATTGTATAAGGTTTCAAGTAATTAACTAACCACTTAATTTGAATAACATCAATCATGTCATGTCCTGAACATGTATAATATGCCTCTTGATGGTCCTTCCTTTATGAATAAATTGATTAGACATTAGTCCAATGATGCTCAATTCATGATTCTAAATTCTAATCGCTATCCAATATGCGGTGGAATTCCAACTGTACATGCATTGATCTCTTGTGATATCAAGATTCTAAAGTCTCAAAGACCGAGTCTCCGATATTATAGAGTATTCCACTTGAACTTTGTTACTAGAAACAATTCCATGGTAATGAGGTCTCAAATTCAAGGTACACTCCTTGAACACCTTCCTTACATTAAATTTTCCAACTCACATGTAGATTTTATAGCCAACTCTTATTATGGAGACATTTCCATATATCCATCTCCTATTATGGAATCATTTCCATATTTCCATATGACCATCAATTATGACCAAGAATCATCTCGATCCAAAATGTGCCACTATGGTTCTTACAAAACAATACCAGACTTCCAACTATCCACAAACAACCAATCTTTAGTAAACCTCAGAATGTCCTTAACAGTTTGTTTAATAACTCTAGTCACTTAAAACTCTAGTCCTTTTTTTCTCACAGTGCTCAAAGCATTTGAAAAATTAGAACAAACAAATATTATAACACATGTAATCGATCATATATGCAAAGCATATGAGACTTGATTCAATATTACAAGGGTCCAATATTTTATCAATTTCTTGCTATAATATTTCCATCTATAGAATCTCCAATGTTGAAGCATTTCAACATGCTATTCATATGTGTCTTTGACTAAGTTCTATTAAACTATACAATCTAAACCTTTAAATATGTAACGAAGTATGAGTGCCATCTCCTTTATGTCCACTATAGCATAATAGTTCCCAACTTTTGAAAGTTGTACACTGTAGACATTGTTCCTTATCGATGGTATTGTCAACATGCGATACCACGCATACCAATTATGCTCCCACTAGCTTTGATAGGTACTCAAAAATCAATTGGACTTCTAGAAATCAATACATTTCGACTTTCTCATCGAAGTACAAATTCCTATTTCGCGATGCTTCGTCAAGCCTCGAATTAGGCTTCTTAAGCTTATTCACTTTATCTGAATAGTGTATGTGTTCAACCTCTTTTAATACATAATCTCCTAAAATCTAAACAATTCATTGTCATTCCTCACAATTCAAAATATGAAGAGGGATGTCATAACCATCTTGTGAATTTGAGAATTCAATTAACACAACCAATATTCGTATAGATTAGATCTTTAGAATCTATAGCAAAAGTATTTCCTCATAACCATGTTCATAAATTAGAGCAAAACCTTTATCCATTTAAATTTCAAGGTGTATATGTTCCTATCCGTCTAAATCTTTCAATTCCATCCTACAGTCATAAGACAAGGTTTAGGACAAACCAAAAGCACATTTACTTCTCCTTCATGGACTGAACTTTGCTTAATTTAAATTTCTTGCCTTACAAAAGCTCAAGGAGCCCACCAGTACTTTCATGTTGTAGCAACTCACCCATATTGATCAATGTACTTTCACTGACCAATGTGCTTTGCCTTTTGCAGTTAGATTTAGAACATAGAACTCATAGGCTTTTCCAACTCAACTGGAAGTGCACAAAAATTAGAATAAAACACAACATGTTATCAACCTGAGGTCACATGCTAGTGATAACTAAAAGGATCATTGTCGGTTGATTCTTGAAACTATCAAGATCAATAAGACTCCCACTGACTTCTTGACACATGAGTTTTTCTCTCAAGAAACATTCCATGACGAGCTAAAACAAATATTCAAATTTGTGCGGATTTCCAACAAGAAAACACGTTATAGAATAGGTCTCAGTTTATTTTTTGTTTCTCGATCAACGAAAACATCACAACTCCAATTCCAAATGTGGTGGAGTAAGAAAATGTTATTACTCCAAATATTACAAGGTGTTGTTATCCTTCTGAGTTTTGAGATGAGTTTCAGGATATGATTCATATTTACTAGAGCATGGATCAAAAACTTTGATTGGGAACAAATTATGACTCATCTTCTGATCGAACCATTTATAAAAATGTTTGATTCCTATTCTTAGTCATATAATTGCACTAAGATGTTCTTGGAGGATTATACAATTACTAAGATGATCATAAAATATGATACTAAATCATTCTCCTTTCTTTTCATATTAGAAAATCTTTTATGTTTCTGCCTCATAGATTCTTCCCTTCTTTCTGCTAGTCCTGAACTTTTCAAAAGTATTAGAATTTTGTTTAATCTTATAAACAAAACCATATTTATTGAAACATTAGTAAATCATGACGAATAGAGTTATCGTCCCTTGTGGTGGATCTGAAGAATGCATATCAACATGTACTAGATCCATTAGTCCTTCACTTGCTTCACATAAACATGTGAACAATAATTTGAGTCATAATTTTCCAATGAAGAAGAATCTCACATATAATACAATTCAAATTGTATGATTCCAAGTATCAGTCTAGTTGGCGATGAGGTTTCCTTTCACATGGTTATTTATGATATTAACATAAACGATATCATATGAATCCAATCACAATTAATATTTCTATTATTAGAAACATAACCAACACTTTCATTAATGCCATTGCAAGGAAATAAGATAAGACAACTATGTAAACCACAACTTCATTTTATTGCTAAAAAGAAAATTGGAACTTGTCCTTACAATGCATAATATGAAAAACTATATTTCTAGACATTTCTGAAGAGTAATAGAAATCTATTAAATTATCCTAACTCTCTAGTAGTAGCTCCAAATTCTGACCATCGAACCATGTGACCAAAGTCCATTTCCCACGATCAAATTTAGCTCACTTCACTTAAGCTTCCGTCTTCCTTTTAGATCCTGCAATATCATCAAAATGTGACCATCACATTATGTATTAAGAGTCTAAGAACAGAAAATTATAAGTAAATTGAGTTAGATAATGGATGTACCTAAAGTAGATTCATACGAATTAAGTTTACCATAACTGAGATCCTTCAGGTACTTTAGGCAGCTTCACAACAAGTGTCCCTTCAATTGACAGTAGAAACAAATGGAATCTTTAGGTTTAACACATGGGACAATCCTAAAACAAGTCGTTCTCTTAACCATATGATCAAACGGTTTGACCTTAGACGACCCCTTTCTATTGGGAAGAGAAATATTTTCTGGCTCACCAATGTCACCATTACCAATGTCCATGGAAACCTTGGAATCAGAATTTATAAGCATCTCTGCTTTAGATGTGTTCTTAAGCATTTCTGCCTCAATAACCACTAACATTTGGGTCAGATCTATTAGGGTCACATCGAGATTCCTCATATGAAAGTTCTCAACGAACTGACCCATATGACTTAAGAAGCGAGATAAGAACAAAATGCTCCCTTGGAAATACGACACCCATCCTGCCCAATTTGTCAATGTACGACTTCATTTTCAGAACGTGTGCATGCATATAATTTCCATCTTGATGTTTACATGGCAAAAGGGTTTGAGTTGTTTCATATCTTTCAACTCGTGATGTTTAGAGAGTTACAGGAGGAGGAAGTGGAAGAGTTGAAGATAGATGATGTCCAGTTCCACCATTTCCTAAGGAAAGGGTAAATAGTTTCGCCTTGAATTGAAATTGGAAGACCATCTTTAAAAGATTGAGGAAAACCATTTCCATAAGAATGAGGAAGACCATTATTATCCTGATTTGACATCTAGAATGTGTAGAAGAGAGAATTCAAGGTAGTTGATTTTAATCCTTAATTATTAACCCATAATTAAATTAAGGCTAGGATCCATATTTTTTATTCGACCTTTGAAGAGGGTTGTCGTAATCAAATTCAAATATATCTTAAGTACGTAGCGTCATCTCACCAATTGCAGTCACATAGATCATTTGAGATTCAATGAATCTTATAAATAGCATGTTTAATCTCGATCATGCTCTTACCAATTGTGAATGGGATGTCAAGGATCACAATTAAGATATGAATAACCATGGAAACCCGCTCAAACACCCTCAATCGATTTATGATCTCACATTGATGTTCCGGTTAACCACACACGCTCCATCAACAATCATAAACATGAGTTGTTTCACCATTTCACCTTTATAGTCCCAAATTAGTGTGTCGGTTAACCACACACGCTCCACTAATGACTCATAAGGAAACAATATGCATTTTCATGGATTAGCATACAATTTCACATTTTTCCTAAAGTAACTAGAGTGAGATTTATAAAAGGTTTTGTTACTTTATAGTATCATACTTTTAAGAGGTTATGTCCTATCAAATCCTTTCGGCTAATGACCATCCACCATACAAGGGAGCTATGGGTGATAGTGGAGACTCATTCAACGATCATTTTATAGGCCACTTCCTTATACCCCCCTCTTATAGTATGGCTTCGTGAATGAGGCGTACTAGCAATTTGACTAACCTATCTTATACATATAATATATTAAACTTTTGATCATATATATATATATATATATATATATATATATATATATATATATATATATATATATATAAGGTGTATTTTAAACTTTTCAAAATATTAAGGTTTACAATTAATCTTTCGAATTAAACAATTAATAATAATTAATTTAAATTTAATAATGATTTAATCTTTTATCTTAATTAAACAATTAATTAAATAAATTTAAATCATATTATTTACCGATTAAACAATTAATTAAATAATTTAATTTCATAGATTAAATAACTATTTACCAATTAAAAAACTAATTTAAATAATTCAAATTTAATCCTAATGTATTAGACTTCTTTTGATCAATTCGTTTTAGTGCACAATCAAATAGAAAACCTACGAATCTGGTACCACTGATGGATTTTCTAGGTTATAAACAAAAATTACATGTGGCGGAAAAATACTTAAACCCTTAAGTTCACATGCAACCTATAAATGATCTATGTTTTCTCTATTGATAAACTAACTATGATTATCAAGAAAACACTAGGAGAGAGGCTATGAAATCAAAATCCATACATAAAATTAGGGTTACATACCTTTTGATTATTATTATATATAATCAAAGTAGAATCCTTCTTCTAGATCTTGGAAAGCTAGCACCAAATGAATGGATGCCTCTAATGGCTTGTATCCAAAATCCTAATAGCAAGAAAATCGAGGAGAGAGGAGACTTGAGCATAAATTCGGCTCTATGAAAGCAAGTAAAGTTATGTCTAAATAGGCATCCATGGTATCCTATTTATACTTGCTTAAGGAAACTCCCATGGAAACCAAAGAGTCACTTGAATGATTAATTCAAATTAATACTAGAATTAAATCCAAATTAAATATAATTAATCAATTAATCATTACTATTTACAATTAATATATTAATCATATAATATACTAATAAATCATATATTTCAATTTCTAATTAGTTTATTATTCATATAATAAACTAACAAATTATCCTCTATCTCTAACTGTCATTCTAATTAGTTACTGGTTTTGAGGGCAACCCAAAAAGGACTTTGCTTCTAAATGAAGAATATATCAATTTAATTATTGACTTAGACACCTTAATCCAACACGTTCTGCACAATTATTACTCATCATTGTCTATTACCTTGTAATTGTCGTTTCAAAATTCAAAATTTTCCCCTTATTTAAAGGGAGCATTGAGCTGTTTCTTTTAACTGCTTTCGGTACTCCTATCACCTTCGTTTTTTCTCTTACGTACTTTTAGTTGCTTCATCGTTTTCTTGCAATGACGAAATACAACTATCGCATCTGCATGATCTTGTCTTCCCTTACCCAAAAAAAACTTGGATAAATTTGTAAAATATTACCATATTGATCCTCAATTCAATCCCTAACTCCCTTCGGAGAATCAGTCCATTTCCAATCCTCCGTTTGGTTTTGTAGGAGTTTATACCCAATTATTCAAGTCTATTCTCTATTTGCTAGCTTTTGATTTGTTGAATCTGGTATTGAATTATTACAAGCTCCATATCTCCCATATCTGTCCCAATGGTTTTCGTAAGGTTATGTGCTTCACGATGTTGAGTAAGGCCCTATATATTCTTTTGAGGAGCATGTTATATGGGTATGACGCTTTTATTATGATGAAATCTACCAAGATTGTTTTCATCAAACCACTCTCATAGTCTACTAACGTAAATGGGAGAGATATCTTCCTTTCTGGTCATACTGATTGACTTGCAAATCCCACTAATGTTGCAGGCTTGATGAAACTCCGCACTTCTTTCGGCAATCGTGCCAAACAATGTTCGTATAAAATGTTTACTGAGCTTCCATTGTCAACATATACTCTATGGATCAAAGTTTTTCCTATCAACCCATTTTTGATGAATGACTCCATTCCTTCGTGATTAAGTGGTACTTGGTGGTTGTGAGCGAACTCCAGGCTCATCCATCTTCTTTTCTTTACTTTCATCATCATGTCATTTAACCGAAGCATTAGTACTTCGTTGTCGTATACCATATCTTCTTTTTTATTCTCGTGTGCTTCTTTCAGTCTATTGGCTTTATTTTTCTCTTTTTCTCTCTTCAAGCTTTCACATTCTACCATAGCATGTCCAACTTTCTTGTGAAAGTCATAGTATTGATTCGGGTCTCTTGGGTATCTCTTAGTGCTTCTTCCATCAGCTTCTCTTCTTTGATCCCATTACGGTTGGATGTTGTATGCTTCCTGTCGATAAGGTGTGAACCTATTGTACCTCCCTCGATCTCTTCGGTTGTTCCTGCGGTGCCTTCCATTGTGGTTAACAGGTGCAAAGTGTTGGCTTGGTAGAAAGTATTTTTCTTTTTGCTCGGCTACAAACAACCTCCTTTTTCCATCCAAATATTTTCCATGCTTTCTTCATCTTGCCTTTGGAACCTGTTGATTTTCCTTATAATTTCTTTAACATTAACCCATTCTCTTGCCACCAATTTTTTAAATAGCTCACCTTCTAAAAACCTCTATGTGAACGTAGCGATGATCATGGGATCATCCCTAATTGGCCTTTTTTCGGCTGATATTATTGAATCTCTTGAAATAAGCGTAGTTAGATTCTCCTTCTCTTTGTTGGCAAGAAAATATGGCATGGGTTTACTGTTGAAACCTTTGTTGCTATGTAAATCTAGTACATAACTTTGTGCACAACTCTTCGAAACTTCCAATGCTTTTGTGAGGAATGTTGGCTAACTAGTACCGAGCCGGCCCATCGAGAGTTCCTACAAAGTATAGGCTCCATAGCTTGTGATCGATGGGGATCATCTTGATTGTCCATTAAAAGTTTGACACATGATCGTATGGGTATCTTGTGCTATCGTAGGGATTGAACCTAGGCGCCTTCATTCCAATGGGGATCGAAGTATTATTTAGTCCGTCTGTGAACGGGGGTCTGAAATTTATCCCTCCAAAGGCTTTATTGTACTCCTTTGCTTGCTCCATGCCGCATAAATATCTCGTTTTCCGCTCGTCGCAACCTTTCCACCCCATTTTATCTCCTTGTTACATTTGCACTCTGAATCACTTGATTGGTAGGTACAGACAGACACGTGATCCCAATATTTTTCATATCTTTTCTTCTGATTCTCCTTCTTATCAACCTATTTTTTCATGGCTTTATATTTTTGGAAAGCCTCAAACTCCTTCATCTCTTGATCTCCAATCCTTACCTATTTATCCTTTGGAATCTCCGCCATATTTTGGTCCTTAATGTTGGGTTTTACTTAAAAACTAGTTTCAAATCTACAAATAATGGCAAACGGAAGACTTGAGTTTTATAAAATAACATAAACATTTTATCACCCACCAAGGATCATCATGCAAGTAAAGGAAAACTTTAAAACGCAACCATAGAAGGAAGAAGTGGTAACAACCTTTGAAGCACTTTGAGTCCTCTAGGGGAGGCTTGGAAGTAGATGGAGTGAGGATGAAACCTTGAGACACCAACAATGTGCCAACTTGATGTAATGCTAGTTACAACTCTTAAACTTTTAAGCTAAAACAAGATTATGACTTAAAGAGAGAATGCAAGCAACAAAATCTTCAAAGTTCAAGACTTTAGAAAGAATATGGGGAAGAAGAAAGAGCTCTCGGCCAAGGAGAAAGGAGTAAAGAAAAATGAGAGCACTCACCTCTTATTTATAATGGAATTATGGTCCAAGAGTCATTAACCATTAAGTACTTTTAGACAACTTTGTCCCCTATGTCATGAACATATCTCCCTAGGTTTGATTCTTTTATATTATACCAATGCAAATGTTTTTTCTTCAATTCATTTTTCCAAGAAGAAAAGACAAGTCAAGAGTTCATATTTTACAAACTCAAAGTTTATAAGATATAAACTTTGTTTTTTGCTAAAAGACAAAAGGCTTATTAGGTCCAAAAAGATGTACATGACATATTATATTCATACCATATAAAATAATGTGTTACTTGTATTGTTAAATATTTATTTCAAGATAATTATTTCCTTGAAATAAATATTTTCCCAATTATTATAAGAGTTTATGAATATTTATTAAAATCAATTTCTAATAAATAATCATTTGTATCAAGTTGTTGTTAGTGTGACCATTAGGATCATCTATTATTTAGCAATATCATTTTAATATGACTCTTGAGCATACTAGATATTTTACTTAATTGTGGTAAAAACTTGAGGCTTTTCTATCTGTGCTTCAAAATCTTGCACTCTCGGTATCGGACTTGTTTCAACGATGGGGTTATCGATGGTGACTATTTGTTGTGTGGTCCTATAGATGGAGCCACCTGATGCGACTCAAATTCTCCGGGCGTTAGATCGAAAGTTGGTCTCTTTGAGTATGCTGAAGAGAGGAAGTTGAACCTCATCTGCACAAAAAACCATTAAATGTTTACCGGGAGTTTCCTTCCGGGGGAATGCATCGATGCTAAAGTTAGATGTGTGATAGAGAACGCGTTTGGTACGAACAGTAGATTAGATCGGTTTTTGTGTATCTTTTTCACTTGCTTTGGTATGTTTTTAAATCATTATGCATGCGAAAGTGGCGACATAGGTATGCCGAGTAGGAGTTGGTCTAGTCGCTATTAATGAATGAAGTGCCTAGGGTAAAAAAGCAGTACTTATGAAATGTCATTAGTCTTATGACTTAGAACATATGAGTTGTTATGATCTGTTGGTTCATTATGGGATGTTTAGTATCAACACCAATGTTTATTTGATTTAACATCATTGGACACTTTGTTTGATTCATCCAATCATTTGAGTAGCTCGGATGAATCCTCCTCGGTTCGGCGCGCGTGGCCGCACTTGACACAATCTTAGTGCTAGGACCTTCGGGTTATGGTTTAGTCTTGGTATGTCGAACAGGGCCTTACCGAGGGTTATATACCTCATTAATAGATGTGTCAATACATGTGACATCGGTTATACAACATATGTATTGTTGATTAGAGAATACATTGATACAGACGAGCCCCGATCTTCCAAAGAGGTTGTAGCGGGTAAAAAAGAAACAAATCGGTTTAACATAGGTATATGAAGAAATGCAATCATTATAAAAGAGAGAAACATGAAATTTTATTCCGTTATCAAAAGGAGAAACACCAGTGGGATTCGAAGGGGTTTTAAGAGAAAAGAAGGAAGTCCTGGGGTTGAACATGTAAGGTTCAAGGCATTGTTGGTGCCAAAAGGGTTCTCATAAAAGGAAGGAATTGACTATCACAAGGTATTCTCACCTATTGTGAAGCACAAAATGATTCAAGTTTAATTAGTGTTGGTGAGCACATTTGATCAACTGTATGTAAAAATTGCATTTCTTCATGGCAATCTAGATGATAATATTTATATGTCTCAACTATAAGGGTTCTTTGATTCCAAGAAAGATCATGTATGTTTTTTTGAAGAAATCTCTTTATGGATTAAAATAGCCTCGCTGCAAGAGGTTTGATTCGTTTATGATTTTGCACATCTACATTCACAACCAGTTTGATAATTGTGTTTGTTAAAAGAGGTTGTGTGAGGACAATAAACTCAGTTTTAACATGTGGACTATGAAGAATGACATAATCAGCAAGATCGATGTAACATTTAAGATCAATGCATAAATGATGTGTAACACTCCAAAAATCACAATAAATTAAAATTTTCTAAAACAAACCACAAATCAATATTGTTTAAAAAAAGTGTCATTGTTTCAAAAGCATTATTTCAAATCAGAGTTTTCCCAAGACCCGAAGACATAAAAACTGGAAGTTGTGTACGATCATGCATTCACCTTCCCACGATCCTCAGAAGTACTTGAAACCACAAACTAAAACTATAAGCCAAAGCTTAGTGAGTTCCCCCAAAGTACCAACACACCACAACAAACAAGCATACATTATGAGCAGCCAACCTGACAGGATCGCCTCGCAGGGCCTACAGCCGATATGGATCGCTCCACGAGCCTTCGACATGACTGGACTGCCTCCCAGAGCCTATAGCCTATCCGGACCACTCTATGGGTTGTTGGCCTGACTGGACCACCTCGCAAGGCCTACAACTTATATGGTTGTCCCTGGGTGTTTTTGCCTACAACACAAAGTAGAACCACATCAACCCAACACAACATGCCGACATATGCAACAAACAAACATAAACAAAAAGCCAACAAATACAGATAATCATACGAATCTACTGAGCAACTACTACTATCATATCACTATCCTGACCAGGATAAATAATTTAGCGGGTCGACATTGGTGCCTTCAACCCACGTGTATAGTGAGGAAAACTTACCTCATAGTCTAACGAATAGTTGAACAATACACTGCTCCAAATACTGGTTCTATAGGTAATCTATTCAATAGATTGTGACCAAGGCTTAACTATAGCTCAAACTAATCAAAATACCCTTAAGTCAAACTTGGTCAACTCTGGTCAAAGTCAATGGGTCAAGGAGTCCACTTGGTCTACTCAGGTGAGTACGTGGGGCGTAATCCTGCCTTGACCAGAGTCGGGAGTTTGACTACGTACGTGCGGCATATGCTGAGGTACGCATGGCATACGCTCAGAATATTCTTTTCTCAATAAGAGCTTAATGCATTAAGCTCTCACGTCCAAATTTCAGATCCAAGGCTAAAATACCACTAAGAGTCATAAAGTTTCCAACTTTATGACTTTGCATGTCCATTAAGTGCTTAATACACAAAATCCCAACTTCTTAACACCTTAAGACCTTTAAGAGCATGCATTGAGAAAAACTAAGCATCAAGACCACATTTTTATGACTCAAGACCTCTCATTAGTTCTGATAGGACGACTTATTCGACCAAGAGCATGCCATGATCTAGAATCATCCTAGTTGGGACCAAAAATCCCCTAAATGAAGAAATGCCTTGATCTACAAGATAAGATGATTAAGTTATGAGCTTTTTACCTCCTAAAGGTTACTAGCAAGGAGATAATCTCATATCCAAGTTATTTCCAAGCTCCAAGTTTTTCTCACCACCTTCTTCTTCTTCAAGAATACCTCAAAACATAAGGATAAGCTCAAGATGCACTCTTCTCACCTAGGGTTAGCTAGAGGGACGACAGATGGAGGCTGATAAGGAAGTGATATATGAGGTGATAATGATGCTTATATATGGACCAAACCCTAAAAACTAGGGTTTAAGGATTTATCACATACGCCCTACATACGCGGTGTACGCCCGACATACTAGGGTCTGCCCCAGTATGCCTAGCATATACAACGTACGCCCAATGTACCAATTCCTTGGCCAAAATTACCAAAATGCAACTATGAGCCATTCTTGCAATCTTTCTCAAGCCTAAGGGTCAAAATACAATATTCTTTCATATATAGAGTTAAAATTGAAATACATCATCATCTGGATGTTACATGATGAAAAATAGAACCAATAGTATCCAACTTGAATAATTATTTCTTAAATTTCACTAAAAATCATTATATTAAAAATCACAATCTTCTTTCGAATGACCATATAAAATTCTCTTTTTTTATGATCAAAATAAGAACATAAAACAATAAATAGGGCATGAGAATGTGTTCTAACATATAAATCGATAACATATAAATCGATGTTATACAATGCCGATTCTCCTTGACAAGTGAAATAAATCATAGTCTCCAAATTAGAAAAAGCCAAAAAAAAAATGTAACATTTAGCAAATTTTTGACTTTTCGAAACGCTTTTGAATTGCATCGGAATAAAAAATTTACTATTCTTTGGAAATATTCTTGTGAAATACTAAATTTGATCATCCCAACCCCAAAAAAATGTAAGCTTTTGTGATTTCTTGGCCAAAACTGTTAAGTATTCTGAAAGTATGGGGACCATAAATGTAAAACTTAGTTTCTTCCCCGTTTATCTGCTTCTTTTCTACGCTTCAGCACGAGCTTGAGAACCAGATGCGTCGTTCCATTACGAAGCAGAAAATTTGACTCTGGTACGAATCACATGAGTTCATGAGATTCAGAAAAAGGTCGATCCATCACGAAGCAATTCCATTTAGTCCAAAGTATTGATTGTGAGTATGAATCCGAAGAGCATGATATCAAATTGAGGGCAAAGAGAGTGTGAAGCATTACCCCGAAGATGATGAAGACGATGCATGCGGAAATCTTTTGAAGGAGTGATACAACTTCGGATTTGATTTTAATTTTGATACTAAAAAAGCTTTCAAACAATGAGCAAAAAGCAAACACCACTTCCAAAATCAAGATTGACTTCTCAATTAACCCATCAGTTTTAACTCCTTTAAGATCAACGCATTTAAGAAATATGATTTGAGGTTTACTATCTGAAAATAACATCGTAACAGACTCAGATTAACAAAACGAATAGTTTTCTGGATAAGTTCGAATAATGAGATACGTGAATCACCGATTAAGCTTCAATCAAGAAATTTGCTTAGTTGATTATACACATGATTTGAAGGTAGATCGAACTGATAAAACCTGAAATAATATTTGAACAATTTTAAGATGATAAGATCGATCGCGAATAGAACTGACGAACTGACATGAACGAAAGTAAAAAAAATCGGACGTAGAAGAGTCGAATTAGGGCCAAGAATAGAGATGGATCAAAAGATTTGGTAGCATTATTGGGCTTTTATGAATTAAATGTTGGATCATGAACAGTAATCGTTTCAGAATTGGACCCAAATTACAACAAATTGGGTTTTGGGTTCAAAAACATATCATATCCAATAGAAAAATATGAATATTAACATGTCACAAAGGTTAGGGCGAAACATATCCAACAACAACGTGAAGAAGAGTAACCAAAAAATTAAGAAAGTGATTCCAAAAAAAAAAGCGGAGAGGCTCACCAAAAAATTATCGAATCTTGAATCGAGTATGTGTAAAAATTGTCAATTTCAGATCGTTGTCTGAACCAATCGTTTAGATTTTTAGGGCACGACTCCGATACTAATTGTAAGGATAATAAACCTCGAATTTGACATGCAGAATATGAAGAACGACATAATTAACAAGATCGATGTAAAGTTTAAGTTCAATGTATAAATGATGAGAAGTAGAACAAAACCGGTAGGAGCATGAGTTTGTTCAGGAAGAATAAACAATCTATCCAATCTACTCTCTAACAATAAAGATCTTATAAATAGGAGCTCTACTCTAGAAATGAATAAGACTACACTATATATAAAAGAGCTACAACCCACATAATTCATAAAGCATTTACCTACATGTCATAAATCAGTTTTCCAAGTCATCACGTCATCCTCCATGGAAAGCTTTGATGCCGCCAATTTTTTTTATGGTTCATATAAATATTTTTGCTACACATGGATATATGCTCATTACAGTAAAGAATATGACTAAAATTAATGACTTGAAGGCACTACTAAAACATGAGATTGAGATGAAGGAGTTGGGAGTTGCAACGAAAATAATGGAGATGGAGATTCAGAGGGACGCAAATAAATGATTGTTATTCACTTATCAACAAAGCTACATCAAGAAGCAGTCATTTCTTTTTGATCGGTCCAAACTTGTTGGAACTCCTTTGACAGCACACTTTAAACATAATCAAAGCAATATATCGACTACATATGAGGAAAAAGACTGAGTATCTAACATCCGTTCCGGGATCCTTCTTATTTCAGAATTGTGGACCATAATTTGATCATGTAAAGGCCTTAGGCTTCAAAGAAATAGAGTTTAGACCATATATGAGGTTGATAATGTTGGTTAAGTGATTAAAGCCCATGAATTGTGCTTTAAAGCAAAAGGGTAAAACGGGAAAAGAAATATTTTAGGCTCCTTACATGGATTATAGTTTTATTTCGACAAGTATAAATTCAAAAATAATTATATAGGGTTGTGAGGCTTGTCAATACCTTCGTGTATGTATAAAGATCGCTGAAAACGAAGTTGAAACGAAGAAGTTACGAATGTTTGAAACTGGAGTGGAATTGGGTGAAAACTCGTTGTCAGGAGGTGACAAGCAGGCTGTCACAAGGTGAAAACTATGCAGCCCAAGCCCATGAATTTTTAGGGTTTTCAAGTTATTTAAAGGTAAGTATTCATGTTTTAGGCCATTTTCTTAGCCTCAGTCACTCCTAGAACTCCATAGGAGCAACCCTAGACTCCCTCTTCAAGATTTGAGCTCCTCACCTCTCCTCTCTCCTCTTTTGGATGCTTTTAGTGGTATTTTGATAAAGCTTGAAGATCAAGAAGGTTCTTTTGGTTGCAAGAAATGTTGTTTCAAGTTTGGATCCATCAAAGTCACCCCATTTTATAGACTATTGTGAGTATAAAGCTCATATCTTGCTTTTAAGTTCTTTAGATCTTTTCATTTGTGGTTTTTGACACTTTTGGTCTATTTTATGGGTGATCTTGGAGTTGAGTGGACTCCAACACCTTTTAAAAAGTTTGGAATGCATCTTGGACATCCTGTACTAGGAAAGTTATGATCTTTTCCCTTCCCTTTTAGCCATGCAAGTTATCTTGGTCCTTTAGGTCATTTTGGTGTTTTAAAGTTTACATCTTGAAAGTTTGAGACATTATTATGAATATATTTCGAAACTTTATCCATCTAAACTTCTTGTTCATTCATATATGAAGGTTGGAGACTTGGACTTAATGGATTTTGAGTTGAGAAAGATGCATTCTTGGTCCCTTTAAGACTTAACGACTAAATCGTGGTTGTTTGGACCATTTTAATGGATAAAGTTGGAAACTTTATCCATTATGAAACTAACAGGAACCAGATGTGATGATATGAGTTTTGGGTCCATAAGGATTAAGCTCTTAATAAAGAAAAATCTTTCTGACCAAAACCACGACGTGGCCAAGGAAGGCTCGTAACGTGGTGGGGCTCTATAACGCTTTTGTTTTGTCTAGTCGTAATTAGAACGTGGCAGAGGTATTTCCACGACGTGGGGGTCATCTGAGTTGACTTTTACCATTGACTTTACGACTAGTATGACTTTTGGTCAAACTTGTGTAGAATTGAGTATTTAGCTAAGTATTGGTCTCGGTTTGGCTTTAGGAAGCTTGGATTGTCTCTATGTTGCTGATGTAGTTTTGAGCTTCTTGTTGAGTAGTTCAGGTGAGTCTTCTCACTAAACTATTTAGGATGCTAGTTGTCTTTTTAACTCTTGCATTGTGTGTTGGGTGGGGCCCGTTTGTATGTTGGGGGTTTGTATGTTGGCTGGTTCCCGTTTGTTATGTTGGGCGTGCCTTTTATATTGGGTGGGGCCTGATAAGTTAGGCGGGGACCGTTATGATTGGATGGGTAGGACCTAATATATTGTAGGGGGGGTCCATACGGTTTTGTGGTATTTTGGGGAACTTACTAAACTTTGTGCTTACGGTTTTTGGTTTAAATTTTTTTAGGTTTTCTTATATTAAAGGAGGGGTGTGGCTCGATTGCATCACATCCATTAGAGATTTCAGCACATAATAAGTTTTGAAGTTACTCTGATAAATGTTTCAAATGGTTTTATGTAGATGTTTCAAGTTGTAATTTGAATAAATACTTTTATACATAAGGAAAAATTTTGGTTTGAAATCTGGGACGTTACAAGTTGGTATCAGAGCCTTGGTTTAAGGGATTCGGGCACACTCTCGGGCATGTTTGAATTCAAATTGAGGAATTGATCAAATCTTTTAAAATAAATAATTTTTTCTAAAATGGTTATTATATTGAAAAGGGTGCGATGCATGTAATCAGCCGAGCTCAAGCAAGTGATTCCCAAAAATACTCATACATGTGGATATGTTATATATGTTATAGTATGATATGCATGCTAGAAGTTAGAATAAGGATCTGCACAGGGATGCATGCTAGAATGCATGCTTAGGAAATAAGCCCTTTTTTGCCTAATTTATGAAATGGTAGAGATTCCTGATAGCGAGTAGGCTAAGGATCTTCTAAAATTATGTGTGAGGATTGCCTGATATTTATGATGCCTTATTGCCAGTCGGTTTTCACTACTCGAATGCTAGTTGCTTTGTGCTATGTGAGAGATATATTGATGTTAATTAAATATTAAGCAAATATGTTAGGTTGCATGCCACAAAGATTAAATAATTTTAGATTGCTTGATTCAACTTTATTATGCAACTCTTGTTTGAGTCCAACTGTTGTAGGGCGGGATCTTTCAGTTGAATGATTTTCTAATCTTTGTTGTATGTAATTGTATTCGTAAGATGGTTAACTAACATTTGTAGAAGTTTCCTATGTAGCTGAGAGCAGGGTGAGGTAGGGTTCTAACATATTAGGAACAATATTAGAGCGTGCTTATATGGGATACGGAATTCTAGGAAAGCCTATGAAGTGCATTAGTATGTTGTTTAGCCTGAGGATCTATGAGAATGGTTATTGGGAAGTCACTTAAAGGGTCTGGGATGATTCTTAAGGAAAGTACAAATATGTGTGGAAGGTAGAATTGGGACCATACTATTGGAAGCATAAGATTCGTACTCGAATCAAGGAAAACCACAGGGTTTCTAAGGAGCTGGTTGAGGGTAGATAACATGGTTTGGCACCATGATTCGTTATAGTGTTTCTGTATTTTTCAGTCTTTTGGTTATGGTTGTCCAGGATGAAGTTGAGCCTGGTATTTGTTCGAGCCTTAGTGGCCATCGCAGTTTGGATTTGAAGGGTACATATCTGTACGAGTTAGTTGGTCTTAAGGTTTCAAAGACTTTGTTCAATGTAGTGCTAGTTTAAGTCGCGAGACTCATATAGGAAGCGAATGTGATGATCGAACTGAGGGTTACAAGTTGAGGATGAGTGGCCGGTTGATGGATTGGGACGCCATTCTCTACGACGGGGTTATGTTCTCCTAACCTCCCGCATTTGAGGAGGGGGAAAGGATCGGATGTATCTCAGCGGATAAATATAAAAAAGGGATGGTGTTCTCTGCATCAGTTTCTACCGCAAGGGGGTATCATTCAATTTGTTGTGAATCGTTCTCGTCATTCAATAAGGGTATGTTCAAGACTTGAGTGTTCTTTTGATTCGGTGGCCTAGGTGAAGACCATGTCACGAGTCAGATATGTGGCACCATTTTGAGAAGATCGGGCGTATCCAAGGAGGATCGAGATGTAACGTCCCAAAAATACGAGCCAAAAATTTCATTTTTAAAACATATACTTAGCAAAACATTAGAAATAAAACATTCACCGATCATATCATTTCATAAAAGATGTCGTGTGTCTGGAAACCATTTTATAAAACATAATAATGTCAGAATACAAATCCCCAGGAAGATCTCATAGTGCGAATTACAAAGCATGTATGTGATGTGCCGCTACCACGCTAGCTCCTTCCCCTTCGAAGAAGAGGTACCTGAAACCAAAACTGAAAACTGTAAGCACGAAGCTTAGTGAGTTCCCCCATCATACCACATACCATACAATCATATAACATACATATATTGTCAGGCATATCTGGGTGCCCGACCTACCCCTTCGGTCCTCTCGACCGGATACTGACTAGCATATCTGGGTGCTGGCCTCCCTTCGGTCCTCTCGACCGGATACTGACTAGCATATCTGGGTGCCGGTCTCCCTTTCGGTCCTCTCGACCGGGCGTTGGGGACTATTTCACCCCCTACTACTACCACATAACACATATATCACATAATCTATCTAGCATGGCTGGGCATGACCGCCCCTTCGGCCCTGTCGACCGGTAATCTGGGGACTATCTCCCCCTACTGTCACTAGCACATAGCATCATATCATACTAGCACATAAACATATCACAGGTAGTAACAACCCTAGATGAATATCACATAGACAATCATCTATCATACAACTCCTACTGGTGGGCCGACATTGTGGCCGTAGACCCACCGCTACTGGAAGGTAACTCACCTCAGAGTAGCTGCTAATCTACGTGGGAACTGACTGTCTTCTGCTGCTGCTGCCCCGAAAATCCTCCGGCTATAATTCCTACAAAACACTCAGTCAAATAATGCTAACCGACCTCAGGGTAAAATGACCATTTACCCCTAACCAAGCCAAGAGTCAAATTCAAAGTCAACTTCCAGTTGACCCGACTCGCCGAGTTGGCTCACCAACTCGTCGAGTCCCTATCCATTCGATTGACCATAATCCCGTCTCTACTCGTAGAGTTAGGCATTGACTCGACGAGTTTTCCTTCTAAACCGATGTCCAATAGTCCTTCATCCTACTCGCCGAGTTATTTGAACAACTCGTCGAGTTCATCTTCATCTGAAGAACATTCTATGCTGAGACTCGCCAAGTTGTATGAACAACTCGCCGAGTCTATTCTTGAGGCAAGAAGATTGCTTTGGACTCGCCGAGTCAGGGCATTGACTCGCCGAGTTCCTCCATGAGTGAGTCTGGCTTCCGACTCACTGAGTCACCCCCCATGACTCACGACTCCACTCAGAAAACACGAAAAGGAGGAAAACTTGGTGACTCGCGACTCGACTCGCCGAGTCCGATGAACGACTCGCCGAGTCTACCACATGCAACTACTGTATACTTGATTTTGCTTGAATCCAGCTCATTCCATACGTAGATATGGGTTCTTAGGGCTTGATTAACACGTAAAGTTTCCAACTTTATGTGTAAATAAACACCAATGAAGGTTTTAGGGCTCAAAATGCACTAAAAGAGTACATCTAGGGCTTTAATGCAATATGGCTTCATAAAGGCAGTGGATTCGAGCTCCTGGCGCTCAATCATGCCTAGATCTAAAGGTTAATCAGCTTATCACAAACCCTAATTCATGCCCAAGCTTGGAAATGGCTCAAGAAGGACTTTAATAGAGCTCTAAGGGACTATAAGCATGAAAACAGAGGGAAATTGAGTTATACCTCAAGGAAATCTCTGAAATAACACCAAGATGGCTGGCCTCCTTCTTCTCCTCTTGATCTACTCTCCTTTCTCTCTCAAAGTATTCAAGAAATCACACCAAAGCACTTCAATCTCACAAGGAACGATGTTAGAACGATATAAGGGGCTCTGACGGTGAAGGGGGCGAGTTTGGGGCGCATAAGGTTGGTTTAAATAGGGTGCAAACCCTGGGAATTAGGGTTTCACCAGACAGCGGGGACTCGCCGAGTCCAGAATATGGACTCGCCGAGTTGCCAAATTAAACGCGTTCCATATCCCGACTCTACTCGGCGAGTCGGGCCTACAACTTGCCGAGTTCAAGGCTAAAAATGCAAAATACTTAGATAAATTTTACATACCAGGAACCAGGTACTACACGAGATGTTCTATTTCGAAAATGAGATTTCCATTAATATGTTGAGTTTTTCGAAGCTATTATTTGAGTGTCTATAAGGGATTCTTGAAGCTACAGAGGAGGATAAGGTTGTGGATAAATTCTTCTAATGCAAGTTTTGGTTTCACGAAGTTCAGTTCGTAAGGTACCTCGTGAATCTAATGGTATTCTGATAAATTTTTCTAAGATTAAGGAGACAATGTTGGGAAGTGTTTCCGAGTTCTCCACCTGAGGTTCATGGTTTCTTTATGATTGTTTGGTCATTATTCGAAGGATATTTATATGCCACTTTGCATACTGAGAGTCAATGTTGGCGTGTACCTGGCTGAGCTAGTGTGAGGCTTTGAGATTGCATACGTCAGTCAATAGTAGTTCGAACCTTAAGTGGGGGAGAACTAGGTATTCTTCTTGGAAGATTATGGATCTGCTCAATTTTTGTTGGTTTAGTGTAGTAGGACAAGGGAACTTACGATTCAAATGTATGAGGTTTTGGTGTAGGATAACTTTTGCATAAGAGGACGTCATTTAAGTGGCGAGGTGGTTAAGAGGGTTCCGCGACATGGTGGCAGCTGGGTTCAAAACCCTAGATTTTGGGTCTTAGGCCCTATATAATGGTGCTAACTCTTAGGTTTCCTTTCATTTTTAGCCTCCTTCATCTAGAGAGAAAACCCTAACCCTAATGTGTCTTCTTGGTGTTTTAAAGCCTTGAATGATATCTTGAAGAAGAAGGTGTTAAGATTGTTGGTTGAAGGGGTCGCTTCTACATAAGATCTTGCATCTTCTAAATCTCTTGGAGCTTGGAAATATATAAAGTTCACACCTTTATGACTTATTGGTTATTTATTCATGTTTTGAAGCCCTTGTATGGTCTTTTGAGGAAGGTTCTTGGAGTTTGAGCAACTCCAGAACCAATGGTTAAATTCTAAGCGAGTTTTGGATCTTTTGGCATTGTAAAGTTGAGAGTTTGACACTCATTTTCAACCATACATAAGACTTGTGTGTTTTTAGTCCCTTAGTGATTTTAGGGTTCTAGATCTAGATTGGTTGAGGATAAGAAATCGATAGAGTTGGAAACTTTATTCATGCATGACATGAATTAATCCAAATATAAGCATTGGAGCTATGGACTTAAGGGTTAAGAGGTTAATGGATTAAGTTTTCTTGGACATTCTCTACTATGCGGTAGAAGGCGTTCCATGATGCGAACCATGCTTTGCATTCACAACTGTTTTGGCAGGTAATGATCACGACGCGATAATGGAGCTGGTTGTGATGCGTGTATTAGTTGACCAATGAATTTTTGACAAGTTTGACTTTGGTCAAACTTGAAGCTTTGAGTTATATACTGAGGTTTAGCTTATGATTGGTTTTGGCGGTTCGTGTAACTGGTTCTTTAGGACTTTGGGTAGTTGGATTTATCTCTAGGATACAAGTGAGTCTTCTCACTATACTATGCAAGACACTAGGTGTCATGAAATGTTTGTTGTCATTGTGACTCTTACATGTATGCTTATATGCTTGTTGGATTAGGCCCACTTGGTTGAAACAAACCATTAGGTTGGGCTCATTATTTGTGTTGTATGTGGTATCTTAGGGAACATACTAAGCTTTATGCTTACAGTTTTAAGTTTAAATGTGGCAGGTTGTTCTAATAGCAAATAGGAGGGCAAAACATGATTGCATGACATCCTTTGATATGTTTTGGGACTTCTGCACTTTTTATTTTCTACTTCGATCCTCTGATTGTTATTTTGAAACAAATGGTCTTATTTGATATATGGAAATGGAATTAGAACAAATGCTTTTATTTTGAATGAAAAATTTTCTTCGTTCCATCGAACGTTACAAGTTGGTATTAGAGCCTTAGTTTGAGGGATTCGAACTAGCACTAGGTGCGTCCGAACACAAGTTGAGGACTAAGGAATTCTTTTTACAAAAATATTTTCTAAAAAATATATTTATACCTCTAAAAAAATGTGTCTATATTCTTTTAAAAACATATAAATATGTTAGTGTTGTAAAAATATCAAGGATGTCCCGATTAATCTCACATTACTCTCTAGGCACTACCCGACCGACTATAAGATGCCTAACGATTAATTACGACCTACACAATGAGCGAAACAGTAACAAACGATGAAATTTTAACATTTTGAAGAAAATTTATCTCAACAGAAACTAATTGGAAATTATTAATGTTGTATTAATCATATTAACCTATTTTATTATGATATTAGTGGTATCTATGAACTTTGTTGTGATAATAGTCATATATATTTTTTTTAAATTTACCGAATTAGCTATTTAGGGTTTCTAATTAATCCACGCCTAGCCGATTAACCCCTTAACACTAATCCACTAACTAACTAACGTCCAACATTTTTCTTTCAAAATATTCAAAAAAAATCAAATGCACACACACACACACACACACACACACACACACACACACACACACACACACACACACACACATATATATATATATATATATATATATATATATATATATACATATGCGCATTTGATTTTTTTTGAATATTTTAAAAGAAAAAATGTTGGACGTTAGTTGGTTAGTGCATTAGTGTTAATGGTTAATCGACTAGGCGTAGATTAATTAGAAACCCTATATATATATATATATATATATATATATATATATATATATATATATATATATATATATATATATATATATATATATATATATATATATATATATGAAATACAAATACATATTTTTCTGCTTTCTAGAAGTAAAAAAAAAAACATTTTTAGAAGTACAAATATGTATATTTATGTTTTTATAATTACTTATATATTTTTAGAAATGTAAGTACGTATTTTTTTTTTTCATTTTTTAAAAGTACAAAAATTTTTTAGAAGCATAAATACACATTTTTACATATTTAGAATTATGAATACATAACAATATTTCAAAAAAATTATAAAAATTCATATCTATATTTCTAAAAAACATATTTTTAAATTTTAAACAATATAAACATGAATATATATATATATATATATATATATATATATATATATATATATATTCATAATTTATTTTTTGTTTTTATCTTAAGTATAAATTTCATATTATATATATTTATTTATGTAGAAAAATTACACTTATATACCAAAAAAAAAATTAGTTAAATATTATATTGATGTTTTTAAATGTTATATATATATATATATATATATATATATATATATATATATATATATATATATATATATATATATATATATATAACATTGAAAACAACATAAATACTTTGTTTATAATTATTTTTTCATATATAAATATATTTTTATATAAATACGTATAATATGAAATTTATACTTAGAATAAAAATGTAAAAAAAATATAAACTTAAAGGCTTTTGCGTATTTAGAATTATGGATACATATCGATATTTCTAATAATATAAAATTACATATTTATATTTCTAAAAATGTATTTTTACATTTTAAATAGTATAAACAGGACAAAAAAACTTATATATATATATATATATATATATATATATATATATATATATATATATATATATATATATATATATATATATATGGAGAGGATCAAATGAGAACACCTAAAAGGTTGAGAGCACGAGAACGGTTCTGGACCAATCAATATATAAGAGCATATTAGTAATTGTATATTTTAATTAAATTAAAATAAATTAAAATTCAATAAAATTCCCTTAAATTTAGGATCAGTTAGCAAAAAACAAAGAAATATTCAATTTTTTTATTTTTTTTATTAATGATATATAAAAAATGTTTTTAGTCAAATTTATTTAAAATCTTAAAAAAATTATTTTTTCTCCTATTTTACGTTTTTGTTATTCAAAGAAATGAGTAGAAATCTCATCTCAAATCGATACACTTGTATCCACAAACGAAATGTTTCTTCAAAAAACCTAATACTACTCTAATCACAAATGAATGCACATCAAATTAGAAATAATTCATTCACATGAATAAACACACTCATTCACATGAATACACTACTATTCATAAATAAATAAAATCATTTACACATTAATACACTGCTATTCACAAACGAATACACTGTTATTCATAAATTAATACACATTCTATCATAAAATGAATACCTCTAATCATAAATAAATACACTCATTCATATGAATACACTACAATTCATAAATACATACAACAATTCACAGATAAATACACTGCTATTCATAAATAAATACATAGTCTATCATAAACAAGTACAATACCCTTATTTACCAGAACATGCAAAAACCTTCATAAATCTGAATTTGAAACCTTTCATCCATTAATCCCTGTACATCTTCAGAAAAACATTTCTCTATTTCTTCCTTATGAACCTCACCATCTTTTGAAATTAAAGGAAGCCTAAGTCTCAGAGCAGCTTGAAATGTATTCTGATCGAAAGAAGAACAATTTCATCTTCCCGTGTCATTTAAGATGGATGTCCAATTGCAACCTTAAGAGAAAGGTGGAATGATTTCATCTTCAGAAATGATGAATCTGAGTTCGGGAAACAATAATCTGCGTGTGAGATTATAAATTAAGAACTTTAGATTGTTTTACAATAAAATAAGTAAACAAAAGGTTAATACAATCTCTATTTAATTGTCTTGCAGAAATACAGGATGTCCAAATTCATCCCTGAATCATCCAAAGGCAAGTTTAATTGGTTAAACCACTCCAACCATCAAACTAAACCAAATGACAAACAATTGATGCTACAATTGAAATGAAATAAGTGAACAAAAGAAGGAAGGATTTCACCTGTCTTTGGCAATGATGAATCTGAGTCCCAAATCTGGAAACAATAGCTAGTTTGAAAGAGAAAGGTGGAATGATTTCATCTTCTTGTATCTTTCAAGACGGATATCCGATTGCGATCTGAACCAGGTACACACCTCCCTCTCGGTTTTCCATGAATCGATTGCGATCTGAACCAGGTACATACCTCCCTCTCGGTTTTCCATGAATCGGGTTGTAGGAGACCGATTGAGATCGAGTTGCAGGAGGCTGATTGGAAATCTACTTGCAAGTCCGATTAGGGCTACGAAAATCGAAGGTACGATGAAGGTAGGCTAAGAGATGAATATATCGTGGTGTGCAATTGATGGAGGCGGTCAACTGTTTCAACCCTAGGTAGAGAGAGAGAGAGAGAGAGAGAGAGAGAGAGAGAGAGAGAGAGATAGAGGATATGACAATGGAAATAAGAGTGGGAATGAGAAAATATAGGATTAACCTAACGTTTCAATTACTGTTATACCCTTATGCCATTTTTAAAGTTACACTTTACTACCAATAGTTTTAGAACTAAGTGAAGATTTTTTTGCCACATGATCTTCTCTTTCATTTTGACACTTGTCATTTTGTGAGAGTTTTAGAAATTTATTTTCCACTTGTCATTTTTTTAAGGATTTCTATTTTTTTAAAATAAAATTCCATAAAATTGTAATGGGTTCTATAAGGAAATAAAATCATCTTATTAATTTGATAATAATTACATTCTGTTATGTAAAGTATTATTTTATAAAATATTTCATGTTTATATATTGATATTAAATTTTTATTTTTAATAAACTCATGTAATAAGTCTCACACCTAATTAATGAACGAAAAAGTAGATTTATGATAAAATAGAATATTTTTGCAAATTTGAAGGTTTTTATGGCAACTCCACCACAACCAAAAAAAAGGAACGAAATATGAACTAGTACATGAATATGATATCATTAGAGTAGTTTCAAGCCTCGAATACAACAAATTAACATGCGAGAAGCAGCCATCCATGCCAAACTTTTATTTATTAAATACTTCATATTTTTATTAGCTAAAGGCACACATGTGTAACTGCGTACATTCCTTCATATGCTTAAGGACTTAGGGGTCTATTTACGGCTGGCATTCTCGTCCATCTCTTTGAGAATAGTAGTCATAAAGTCCATCAGCGAAGTTGGATAGGGTACATCTTCATCTGGCTTCTCAAACGCATAGGTGTAAATGGCAAATTTTTTACCACCTTTTTCTTCAACATGAAATATTATTGTGAAGGTCTTGTATATCTCAACTAATTCTCCTCCAATTACCTTGAACACGATTTTGTGGTTTTTCTCGTCTACTGCTTCAATTATTTGTTTTGAAGCTTGCGGTTTCCCATCTTTTTTCCATGCAAAAAGAAGAGTTAAAATGGAATGGTAGGGGTGAATAATATTCAATGATTCATGTCAACAACGATTGGTTATTGATTATGTTGATTCAAACAGAAAATTGATGGTAAATTAGAGTGATTGTTTTTAGCTATGATTATGTTAAATTTACTTCTTTTGAGTATAATCTAGCCTGAAAGTAGGATAAACGATAAAAAAAAACAATGCAAAAAAATAAATTTAGCCTAAACACTTACCATTGGTAAAGTTCCAGCAAATGGTGGATCCAACATCACCTCTTTGACCACTAAGCAAGTCACAGCGATACATCTTATTAGAGCACATGGGAGGAATATCATTTGGTTTGAACCTCAAAAGATCATGCAACACATCTCCACCTGAAGTTATCTCTACCTGTCCAATAAGATTTACTGTTTGAGCCATCTCTTAGGTATTCCAAAGAAACCACTTGTGTTTTGAAAAAAGATAAGTGCAATATACAGATGCCATCAGCCTTTTTATAGTAGTAATGGTTGACATGCATCATTTCTTTTTATTGATATTGATTTATATATAACTAATATGCAAATAATAATAATAATAATAATAATAATAATAATAATAATTAAATAAAAATAAAATAAAAAATAACATGAGGTAACTTCATGTTATCTTTTCTTTAAGGTAAACTTTAACCAAGATTCATATTCGTTTCAACTTCATGTTATCTTTTTTCTATTAGGGTAAACTTTAACTAATATTCATATTCGTTTCAACTTTAACCAAGATTCATATTCTTTTCAACTTTAACAACCAGAAATAGGCTAGAAATCGGCTCTAATACCATCAAAAGAAACACGAAATGATAAAGAACATAAAACTTCACAACATCAACAATTTGTATTCATAAAGAACCAGTTGGTTTTGAACGAACTTACACATCAACCTCACTACAAATTCACTCAAACTCTCAATACAAGAATCCTCACTAACTAATATACACTCAAACTAATCTAGAAATGAAGCATCAGAAGAACAAAGACTACGAACAAACACTAGAAAAAATCTAAATGTTACATAGAAAAATATCTAAGTGTGTGTGACAAAAAATGAAGTGTGTTAGCTTGAAACATACTCACACAGAGAAACTATACTTCGGGGCAAACTATCGAATACGAACCGGGTAAACTCCACCCAAGTTATTAATGGATAAAACCAACACCTTTTCTTCTAATGACTTTCTCACAAAGTAAGTCGTAGTGCACATAAATGAATAATATGTCAAAACTAGTCCTCCTGCATAAAATCTTTACAAAAAACTACAATAACACATATACAAAATAAACCCAATGTTATAAATATTCACACATAATTAGTTTGAGAATACATGTCATTATCTGAACATTATTTGAAAACTAAATATACCAGTTAATTACTCGTTCTTTTCTGAACATCATATAAAATCTACTCCTAAATTATTCATAATTCCACGTAGGTCTACAACGAGACTTGAACCTTCGACCTCAAAGATAGAAAGAGAGAACACCACTTGATACCGTTGGCTATAAGCTCTTTGGTCGTTCTTCTAATTCTCTTATACATCTCTTCATCTTGAACTACAGCATATACAACATCAGTCCTCTTCTTCCACCATAACACCACCCATAGAAAGCAATCCCCTTGACCATTTCACAGAAGTATTCCATTCGAGCGGCATTATGATTGGGATTTTAATAGTGCATTGTTAGAAATTTATAGTTTACAACGAAGTTGGAACTGCTTTAAGGTTGGAATATCAACTAGGCCTTTTAGATAAACATAAATTTTCATAAATTAAATTATATATAGAGCTTCTTAAAATATACTACATACAGAAGTAGTCGGAAAGTGTATTTGCATATATTAAGTCGTGATGGTTTAAAAGAACTGGTTTGGCATAAGAATCAACTTAAAATTGGCTTACGTGCAACCTTTGTTTGCCATATTGCAGTCTGTGTTCTAGGATGGACGTCATACTTATCAGTAAAAAGTTCATTAGCTTTGAACATAGATTGTAAGTACGAGCATTTACATTTAGTCATTTACCTACACCTTTTTTTTTTTTTTTTTTTTTTTTTTTTTTTTTTTTTTTCTTTTGAACCCTTTGGATATGACAATTAACAAAGTCGATTTCTATGGCCAGTTAGATTCGGAAATGTTTGGCCATTTACCTCCAATAAAAAATATGCTACTTATGTCAATTTGCTTGGAATAAAAAATATTTTGTACATATACATACCTTTGGAGCATATTCGTAAAAGTATTATTAAGACCACTTATAAGTTGCTTTCGTTGTTGAAGTATTATTTGATGAAGTGATTCTTATGTGGACCTAATATGTTATTCTTATACACTTGTTACATCGATTACCATGGATAAAGTTTTAGGTAAAAACGAGCCTTTCTAAGAATATGTATTTTTTAATCAATTTACCAAATTCATATTTATATCTATATATCTATTATTTTATTATAATAGATATAAAAAATCATATCTATTTAAAACTCATAATTTTTAACTTATCTCTTAATTACTACATATCAAATGGTTTTTTATGATTGTATTAAACATTATTTTGATACTAAAACTTTTTAATCTTACTTAAAAGTCTTTCAAATGTAGATTAAATTAATAGGTTTTAAAAATAAGACGAGGAAATATGGACTTGAAGACACATAAAACTCTAATTTAAAGATTATGATTTGTGAAATAATTTTTTTATAGGCATTTTAACCAAATATATTATTATAGTGGTTTTCATTTGATTTGTTTGTTCATTTTAATCTTTTATTATTTATTTATGTTTTCATATTAGAGTTTTTATTTTTATTTGAAATATGAATATTTTATTTTTATTGTTTTTCATTTTCAATTTGGAAGTTAGTTTATATGTTGTTGTTTTACGATCTACTAACAAAATCGAAAACCAAAATAATCAAAATGCTTGTTAGGTGGTGATGGATGACATGTTAATTATACAAATTAAAATTATATGTTAGTAATAAATAACGTAACAAGATCATAAAGAATTTATCACGAGTTATATCAGCGATGTAGCTTTAATAAAAGTCATGGAAAACCAGCTATAGTAAACATTCACCTTAAATATATGAAATTTTTTATAAAATGTAATTTAGTTTTTTCATAGAAATTTTGGTCTAATAAATTATACGGGTATTTTCAAGTATAAGATTTTATCTTTATTTAGTAAATTATGGATTTCAAAATCAAATTTGCTCAAAAATTAACTGGTTGTTTTAGATTTATCTCTAGATTTCATGGTTATCGTTTTTAGTTCATGAAAAGAGTGTAATGAACACGAGGAGAAGATTATGAACACTTATCTTACTAACGAGAGATGATGAGTGTGATGAACAAGATGATGTGACATTTTTTTTTGGAAATCAGGCCCTTTAGTTTACACTTCATTGCAGCAACAAACATTACAAGAACAACACTTGATACATGATTTTCAAGAAAGATGAATAAAGGGAGGAAAAACAGATTTTTGTGACTCTATATATAACGCCTAGTTTCTGGTACGTATTTAACTTAAATTTATTCTAGTTTATAGAGCAACTCGACGAGTTGCGAGCCCCAAACTCGTCGAGTACAGATCATAAGGGCTGCATAATTTAAGTAACCTACTCGACGAGTTGGGAGGCCTCAACTCAACGAGTAGGCTGGTAGAGATGAAACCCAAATTTCAGGGGTTTGCACCCTATTTAAATACCTTAAACCTTTCATGTTGGCCTCATTTCCAGCCTCCACGTCCTAAACCCTAAATCTCGAAACCCTAATGCTATTGTGAATGTTTGTGAGTTATTTCAAGTGTTTTAGTGTGTGTTTTGAATCCATTGGAAGAAGGAGAAGCTTGAAGATACAAGAAGGGGTTTGTAGATCATTTAAGACTTTACGTGATCATTTAGTCCCTAGAGTCCAGATCTATGATCTCATGGTCTACCTTTTTGTTTCGATGGTGTTCGGATTAAGACCTTGACCTTTTTGGGTTAGGGTTTGTGCTTAATCCATTTAGGAAAGGTACTAATAGGTAAAGTTGGAAACATTACCTTTCTAGAGGCTTTTCCAGTCTAGATCTGGAATATAAGACTTGGATTTGAAGAATAAAGGCTTAATACAATATGAAGGGTTGACAAACTGATGAACTCGACAAGTCCATCAGGGAACTCAGCGATTTGGTTTGGAAAGTTCCTGTTTTTGTTGAAAAGGAAGGAACTTGACGAGTCCACAAGGGAACTCGACAAGTTGTACTGGGAAAGTCACGATTCTGTTAAGTAGGAAGAACTTGGCGAGTTGGAGGAAAAATCGACGAGTTGGATCGCGATTTCATGATTCTGTGATTTATGGGAACTCGGTGAGTTGGGAGTAAACTTGAAGAGTTGAGTCAACTCGGAGCGTTGACTTTGACTTTGACGTAGACTTGACTTTGACTATAGTTGACCCTAAAGGGTTATGAGCATGAAATGGTATCTAAGGGGTTACTTTGGTTCAGGGAGTGAGTAGAGCTGATTTCGGACAGAGACGTTTCAACTATCATCCGTAATTTGAGGTGGGTTTCCTCCTGGATTGAACTGGACGAAGGCACCAATGTCGGCCCGTATGCGTTATGTGTGCTGATTAGTAGCTAAGTGTGGGAAGCGCCCGTATCTTAGCATTATTTGAGTATGTATATGGAATGGATTGGTAGATTTGGTTATACTTGTTATCTGTGTGATATTTGTATGTGCTCTTAGTTAGCTAAGTGTGGGCAGGGCCCGTAACTCCTAGATAGCCAAGTGTGGGCGGGGCATGTATATCTTAGATAGATAAGTGTGAATGAGGCCCCTATCTCATTAAGCATGTGTGGGGACCATACTTCTTAGGGCGGGGCCCGTTATCCGAGTGTGGGTGATGCCCGTATCTCTTTGAGTGTGGGCGGGGCCTGTATCTCCTATTTGCATGTTATGTGTATGGTATGTGGTATTTTGGGGAGACTCGCTAAGTTTCGTGCTTATAGTTTTTAATTTTGGTTTCAGGTACTTCTAGTAGGAAAGGGAAGAGCTCGGGATGACTGCATTACACACACCATGATGTTTAGCTTAGGATGTTACTCTGATATATTTGACATGTGTTTTGATATGGATATACCGATTATGATATTTTGAGATACTATGGTTTCTGTTTTGATAAGATGATTTTAATAACTATGGTTTATTTAATGATTTAAAAATGAAATTTTTGGTCGTGATTTTTGGGATGTTTCAAGTCGGTATCAGATTCTTGGTGTGAGGGATTCATCGAGTGTGTCTGAACTCAAACTGAGGACTTTGTATGAAAATTTTCAAAGAAAACCATTTTTTTTTACAAAAAAGGATTTTGAAAAGAGAAAAGGGTGTGGTGCATGCAATCAACCGAGCTCAAGTAAGTTCTCCCAAATTACCCGTACACATTTATGTTATGATATGAATTGTGATTATGAGAACTGCATACTAGATTAGGGCTAAGGATCTAGGAAGGATGCCTCGTATGCCTACTATATGAGCTTATTGAACTGCAAGCTAGTACTAATTAGTCAGTGATATGATGGTCTGATTAGGATATGTTTGGTTTTGTTTATTCGATGCCCAAATGCTGCTTGCTTTGTTCTTTTAGGAGTTCTAGCTATCTTTAACTAACTAGTAAACGAATACGTTAAGTTACATATTACGAGGACTAAATAATTTCAGAAGGTTAGGTTTAGCCTTATTTTGCAGCTCTTCTTTGAATCTAACCGTCGTAGGGAGAGACCTCTTATTCAAGAATTATTTGGTCTTAGTAATATGTGATGATATTCGCTAGCTAGTTAGGAAAAGGTAGCAGAGAATTCTTATGCAACTGATGGTGGAGAGTGGGTCGGAGATTACCCTAGGGCAAGCCTAGGATAAGATTTGCGCGGAAAGCAGTAGTAGTGAAAGGGACTTGGTGGAGTCAAGGCAGTTCTTGAGGAAAGTATGGATAGATGTTGAAGGTAGTATAGGCCCGTACTACTGAAAGCATAGGATCCGTACTCGAATCAAGGAAGGCTGAGATGAATCTAAGGAAATTGTAGCGTGTGAGATCCCTTGAATTATAATGAGTATTCTGATGACTTTTATGGTGTATTTTCAGTATGGTGACGCTACGTACTTGAAACGACCCAAAAATACGACCCAAAAATTTCGTTTTCAACATAACCAAAAAACCATAATCTGAGTGTCATATCATAAACCATGCATGATGTATCTCAAAATAATAATGAAAACATTGTGCGGAAAGCTGTATCATATCCATGTCATATAGAAATCAAGAACCAAATCATCTCCCAGGATAAAAGCTGAAGCGGTGGTGTGTGCGATGCCATCATCCCGAGCTCTTCCCTCTACAAGCGGAAGTACCTGAAACCCAAACTGAAACTGTAAGCACGAAGCTTAGTGAGCTCCCCCAAATTACCACATACCATACAATAATATATCAAGCACATACGGGGCCTTGCCCCCTCCATCGGACCGAAGTCCGAAGCTGACTGACTGGGACCTTATCCCCTACATCGAACCGAAGTCCGAAGCTGACATCGGACCGAAGTCCGAAGCTGACTGGGACCTTGTCCCCTACATCGAACCGAAGTCCGAAGCTGACATCGGACCGAAGTCCGAAGCTGACTGGGACCTTGTCCCCTACATCGAACCGAAGTCCGAAGCTGACATCGGACCGAAGTCCGAAGCTAACTGGGACCTTGTCCCCTACATCGAACCGAAGTCCGAAGCTGACATCGGACCGAAGTCCGAAGCTGACTGGGACCTTGTCCCCTACATCGAACCGAAGTCCGAAGCTGACATCGGACCGAAGTCCGAAGCTGACTGGGACCTTGTCCCCTACATCGAACCGAAGTCCGAAGCTGACATCGGACCGAAGTCCGAAGCTAACTGATCATAGCATAACATATCACTAACATGAACACACATAATCTTGTCTGAGCCACGAAGGCATCAAACATGCTAACTACTGCATCGGATAACATCCGGATACTACTGCTAGCTAAACGGGCCGGCATTGTGGCCTTAGACCCGTTCCTACTGAAAGGAAACTCACCTCGTAAACTGGCGGCTGAGTGTGTATGTCTGAAAGCTACCGGCTGCTGCTCCTGAATCTCCTCGGCTACAAGCCCATGAACACACTCAATCAAATACTAAACACTGCACTTGGGGTAAAATGACTCTTTTACCCTTGGTCAAAGTCAACTTACTTTTGGGGCTGACTCGCCGAGTTGGGCCACCCAACTCGCCGAGTCCTACTCTCACCTCTCAGTTCTACATGCTGCTACTCGTCGAGTGTGGCATCGACTCGACGAGTACCCTCTTGATCCAAGAACTCAGACAATCTTCATCCGACTCGCCGAGCCGTATGAACAAACTCGACGAGTTGTTCATGATCCTAAGAAGATTGCCTTGGACTCGCCGAGTTGTATGAACAACTCGCCGAGTCCCTCCATCACTGAGTCTACCCTCAACTCGCTGAGTCTACTCTCTAACTTACTGGATTCACTCGACGATGCTCAAAATGAAGGACTCGGGAACCCGCGACCCAACTCGCCGAGTAGTTCTTCCCGACTCGCCGAGTTGCCGCCATGCAACTGATTTTTACTCGATCTTGTTTGAATCCAACACATACAATTGATAGATCTGAGTCCAATAAGCTGATTTACCACGTAAAGTTTCCAACTTTACGTGCACAACCTCATGAATAAGGGAAATAAGGCTAAAAGATGCATAAAATGGGTAGATCTATGATTATTATGCAAAGTAACTCCAAAAAGACAGTAGATCTGGGCTCTACAACACCCCAACACTCAGATCCAAAGGTATTTCGACTTATTAAGACATTCATGCAAACATAAGGCTTTGAACAACATCAAATAGCTCTTAGAAGAGCTCTAATGGAAGATTAAAACATATAACAAGAAGGGAACTCCGAAAATACCTCAATAAACTCAGATTTGCCCTTGGATCTTTGCACTACAACTCGATTCCTTGCTTCTTTCTTCTTCTCCTTCTTCACACCTTCACAAAATGGCACCAAATCACTTATAGGCTCTCAAGGAAGGATTAGGGTTTTCTCACTGTGTTCTCAGGGTGAGGGAGGCGAGAATGGGGCTATAAGATGGTTTAAATAGTGGGCAACCCGTGGATTTAGGGTTTCATCCAGACGGATGGACTCGCCGAGTCCAGGATATGGACTCGCCGAGTCCCCGGCTCACGCGTGCTCTCAGCCGCGACCCCACTCGGCGAGTCAGGCTATGAACTCGCCGAGTTCCTTTTGCAAAACTCACAACAATTACCAATAAATTAACATACCAGGAACGGGTCGTTACAATTCTCCCCCACTTGACTCAGACTTCATCCTCGAAGTCTGCTACGGCTGGATCTGCAAATAACTCTGGGTAGTGCTCTCTCATCTCCTCCTCAGCCTCCCACGTCCACTCAGACCCCTTCCGGTGCTGCCACTGCACCTTTACTAACTGAATTTCCTTGTTCCTCAAGGTCTTGGCCTTCCGGTCCAAAATCGCGACCGGTCTCTCAATATAATTCAGGCTACTATCAACCTGAATATCCTCTAGGGGAACGACTGCTGATTCATCCACCAAACACTTCCTCAACTGAGACACATGGAAAGTGTTGTGGATCTGACTAAGCTCTTCAGGAAGATCTAACCGATAAGCAACCCGACCCACCCGGGCCGAAACCCTGAAAGGACCAATAAATCTGGGGCCCAACTTGCCCCTCTTCCGGAACCTGATGACACCCTTCTAAGGTGAGACCTTCAGAAGGACCATATCTCCCACCTGGAACTCCAAGTCCGAACGCCTCCTATCGGCGTAGCTCTTCTGCCGACTCTGAGCAGTTTGCAGTCTACTACGGACCCGCTGGATCAACTCAGTCGTCTTGAGCACCACCTCTGTGCTCCCAATGACTCGCTGACCGACCTCGCCCCAACAAATCGGGGTCCTACACTTCCTCCCATACAGCATCTCAAAGGGAGGTCGGTCAATGCTCGCATGGTAACTGTTGTTATACGAGAACTCCGCTAACGGAAGGTACGTATCCCAACTGCCACCGAAATCTAGAACGCATGCCCTGAGCATATCCTCTAGAGTCTGAATCGTCCTCTCGCTCTGCCCGTCTGTCTGAGGGTGGAAAGCGGTGCTGAAATGGAGACGAGTACCCATCTCGTCGTGGAATCGCTTCCAAAATCTGGATGTGAAACGGACATCTCGGTCAGACACCACTGATATCGGCACTCCATGGCGTGCCACGATCTCACGCACATAGATATCGGCTAACCTTTCCGCCGATATACTCTCCTGAATCGGGATAAAATGGGCACTCTTCGTCAACCGATCCACTACTACCCATATCGAGTCCACTCCTCGTGCGGTCCGGGGAAGCTTGGTGACGAAATCCATGGTAATGTCCTCCCATTTCCACACGGGAATGTCTAACGGCTGCATCCTGTCGTGAGGTCTCTGGTGCTCCGCCTTGACCTTCCGGCAGGTCAGGCATCTCTCGACGTACCAGGCGACGTCCCGCTTCATGCAGGGCCACCAATAATCGGGTCGAAGATCCCGGTACATCTTTGTCGCTCCTGGGTGGATAGAAAATCGAGACTTATGAGCCTCGTCCATCAATACCTGCCATACCCCACCCCAGTACGGTACCCATACCCTACCATGAAGCGTCAACAAACCCCGACTGTCGTACTCAAATGAAGCTACTCGGCCTACTATCCTTTCACACTTCTGCCTCTCCTCCTTGAGGCCCTCCATCTGAGCCTCCTTGATCCGCTCCAACAGTGGAGTGATCACTGTCATCCTCATACACAGATCCCTGATAGGGGCCGCCGGCACCTTGCGGCTTAGGGCGTCGGCCACCACGTTGGCCTTCCCTGGATGATAAAGGATCTCACAGTCATAGTCCTTCAGCACGTCCAACCACCTCCTTTGCCTTATATTCAAACTCGGCTGATCCATAAGATACCTCAAACTCTTATGATCCGTGTATATAGTACAACGGACCCCATAAAGGTAATGCCTCCAAATCTTGAGGGCAAACACAACTGCCCCCAGCTCCAAATCATGGGTAGGATAATTAGCCTCATGAGGCTTCAACTGTCTCGAGGCATAAGCTATCACATGGCCTCGCTGCATCAGAACTGCTCCCAAACCTGTGATCGAGGCATCACAATAGACTACAAAATCCTCTACTCCCTCTGGCAAGGTAAGGATCGGAGCCTCGCACAATCTCTGTCTGAGGGTCTCGAATGCTGTTTGCTGCTCCGGACCCCAACGAAATACCACTGATTTCTTGGTCAGTCGGGTGAGCGGCACTGCTATCTTGGAGAAATCCTGAATAAATCTCCGATAATACCCTGCCAGCCCTAGGAAGCTCCGAATCTCAGATGGAGACTTCGGGACCTCCCACTGCATCACGGCCTCTATCTTGGCCGGATCTACCAGAATACCCTTCTGGTTGACGAGGTGACCAAGGAACTGCACCTCGCGCAACCAGAACTCACATTTGGAGAACTTTGTGAAAAGTCTCTCCCTCCTCAAAACCTCTAGCACCTCCCGCAGGTGCTCCTCGTGCTACTCCTGCGTCTTGGAATACACCAAGATGTCATCTATGAACACTATCACTGACCGATCCAGCATCGGCCTACACACGCGGTTCATGAGATCCATGAATGCGGCTGGGGCATTGGTGAGCCCAAATGGCATCACCACAAACTCGTAATGACCATACCTGGTCCTGAAAGCAGTCTTCTGCACATCCTCATCTCTAACCCGCATCTGATGATATCCGGAGCGTAGATCGATCTTGGAGAACCAAGACGCTCCCTGAAGCTGATCAAACAAATCATCTATCCTCGGGAGTGGGTAACGGTTCTTCACCGTTACCTTATTCAGCTCCCGATAATCAATACACATACGATGCGACCCATCCTTCTTTCTCACAAACAGGATTGGCGCTCCCCAAGGCGAACTGCTCGGCCGAATGAAACCCTTGTCTAACAGCTCCTGCATCTCAGGGGGAGCTAGTCGATACGGTGCCTTGGCTATCGGAGCCGCACTAGGGACGAGGTCGATCCGGAACTCGACCTGTCTCTCAGGAGGTACCCCCGGCAAATCCTCAGGAAACACATCCGGGTAGTCTCGAACAATAGGAACATCATCCACTGTCGACTTGCCCTTCTCCCGGGCATCCAAAACGTAGGCTACAAAACCGGCGCAACCCTGCTGAACATAGCGCCTCGCCCTTGCGGCGGAACAAAAGGTCGGTCCTCGCTGTGGCCTTTCGCC
Organism: Lactuca sativa; assembly: GCF_002870075.4. Lineage (NCBI taxonomy): Eukaryota > Viridiplantae > Streptophyta > Magnoliopsida > Asterales > Asteraceae > Lactuca > Lactuca sativa. Next base: position 65,528,938 of record NC_056630.2, read on the forward strand.
CTGAATCACCAACTCTCCCCCACTGGGAGTGCGAACCCTCACTAACTGAAGCTCGCAATCAATCACCGCCCCATTGGGGCTTAGCCAATCCATACCCACAATAACCTTATTCCCTCGCAGGGGAATATGTACCAAATCCACTGAAAACTGCTCATCAAATAACTGAAGAGAACACCCTCTGTGCACTCTGCCGACCCTCACGGTCCTATCATCCGCTATCTCAACCTCTAATGGACAATCCAGCTCCCCTGGAGCTCTACTGAACCTCTTGCTAAGCGCAAGAGATACGAATGATCGGGTAGCCCCCGGAATCGAATAATACCAAAGCAGAAATGCCGTTCACAGAGAACGACCCTGAATAAAACATACAACCATAAGCAACATTTAATCAATAATAATAAAGAGATAAAAGGGGAGATACATACCCGTCACCACATCAGGAGTCGCTCGCGCCTCCTCTGCTGTCATCTGAAACGCCCTACTCTTCGCCACTGGCGCATCAGCTCGGCCCTGCCGGCCGTCTGTAATCCTCAAGGTAGCAGGGGCAGGTGCAGCCACCTTCCCTGCTGAAGCTAAACTCGGACACTGGGACTTTTTATGTCCCCTCTGATTGCACTGAAAGCAAATCAGGTCTGACGCAGCAACGACAGTAGCAGGAGCCGTACAATCCCTACTCAAATGTCCAACCCGACCGCACTTGAAGCAGCCGGAACTCCCTGCCTTGCATGCTCCCTCGTGCATCTTCCCACACCTACCACATCGACCGTAGCTCGGCTGTCCCCTGGACCTAGGATCTGAAACCCTGGGCTTTTTGCCCGAACCTCCCGAACCCGAAACCGCCTCCGGTTTCCTCTTCTTCTCCATCTCGAGATCAATCTCCCTCTCCCGAGCTCTAGCTATCATATCTTCCAGCGTTTTACAGCTGGACCGGCTCACAAACTGGCGGATATCGCTCCGCAACATCTCATGATAGCGGGCCTTCTTCATTTCCTCATCAGCTACATACTGAGGAACGAGAAGAGCCCTCTCCCTGAACTTGGCGGTGATCTCCGCCACTGTCTCTGTAGTCTGGGTGAGGTCCTGAAACTCCCTAGCTAGCTGTTGCACCTCAATGACCGGTGCAAACTCCGCCCTGAACCTGGTAGTGAAATCAGCCCAGGTCATAGCGTCCAATGCTGCATCATCCCCAATAGCATGCCCGACCTCCTCCCACCAATCTCGTGCCCTGTCCTTCAGAAGACAGGACGCCAATCTGACCTTGTCCCCCTCGGGACATCTGCTAGTACGGAAAGCGTTGGCCACATCTGCCAACCATCTGGTGCTCGCTATGGGGTCCCGTGCCCCATGATAGTCCGGGGCTCCACATGCCCTGAACTCCCTGAAGGTAAGGGTGCGCGACCCCATCATGGCCGCCACCTCGGCACGGAAGGTGTCCAGTCTCTCATCCATCAATTCTAGAATCCCCTCCTTGATCGAACCGAAGATCACAGGAGTCTGCTCTATAATGATGCGCGTAATCTCCGAAGAAAGAAACTCTCGGGTCTGCTCATCCATGCGTTCATCCCCCGAGCCTGAACCTGATCCCTCCCCGGCACCTCCGCTGCCGGCTGCTGGTCTCGAACGCAAAACCACCATTCTGAAACACATCACAATCACATCAGAAAACAGAAATATCTTGAGGGATCATTGATACTACAACTAGCTTCCTGGTCTTGTCTCAGCCTTTCTTGATTCGAGTACGGATCCTCTGCTTCCAGTAGTACGGGCCCATACTACCTTCCACATCTATCCGTACTTTCTTCAAGAACTACCCTGACTCCACCAAGTCACTTCTACTACTACTGATCTCTGCTACTCTCATCCTCGACTTGCCCCAGGGAAACCTCAGACTTAACTCAACTAGTCCTCAGCTGCTGCAGGTCTCCTTATAATGCTAATTAACCATCACCTGAACACCATCACATGTGACGAAGATCAGATAATCCTTCAAGTAAAAGACCCGTCCCTATAACGGTTGGACTCAAACAAGAGCTGCGCAATAGGGTCAGTTCCAGCACTCTGGGATTATTCAACCCTGATCACATGTGGTGTATCGTGTTCACCTAATGGCCAACTTCCATCACTCAGAATTCCCACAAAGCACGAAGCAGGCAGCATTCGGATAAGGGAAACATACTCAGGCAAAACTATTCTCAAAATGAGAAACTGATCTAGCATACAGTGCTAAGCTCATACTATCAGGCATAACCTAAACAGGCTATCCTACTGCTGTCTACTCAATACTAGCATGCAATACTCATAAAGCTGTAACACATAAAGCAGACACATAAGGCATCCTCCTAGATCCTTAGTCCTATACTAGCATGCTATTCAACTGAAACTGAAACTGAACAAATAACTTGTATGGATAATTTGGGAGTACTTACTTGAGCTCGGCTGATCGCATGCACCACACCCTTATCTTGTTTTAAAAATTTCTTTCTTTCTAAGTGCTTTCAAAATTTCTTTTAGAAAACATTTTCCTTTTTAAAAATCTTTTTGTTTCCCCTTAGTTTGAGTTCAGATACACCCGGAAGTGTATCCGAATCCCTCAAACCAGGGCTCTGATACCAACTTGAAACGACCCAAAAATACGACCCAAAAATTTCGTTTTCAACATAACCAAAAAACCATAATATGAGTGTCATATCATAAACCATGCATGATGTATCTCAAAATAATAATGAAAACATTGTGCGGAAAGCTGTATCATATCCATGTCATATAGAAATCAAGAACCAAATCATCTCCCAGGATAAAAGCTGAAGCGGTGGTGTGTGCGATGCCATCATCCCGAGCTCTTCCCTCTACAAGCGGAAGTACCTGAAACCCAAACTGAAACTGTAAGCACGAAGCTTAGTGAGCTCCCCCAAATTACCACATACCATACAATAATATATCAAGCACATACGGGGCCTTGCCCCCTCCATCGGACCGAAGTCCGAAGCTGACTGACTGGGACCTTATCCCCTACATCGAACCGAAGTCCGAAGCTGACATCGGACCGAAGTCCGAAGCTGACTGGGACCTTGTCCCCTACATCGAACCGAAGTCCGAAGCTGACATCGGACCGAAGTCCGAAGCTGACTGGGACCTTGTCCCCTACATCGAACCGAAGTCTGAAGCTGACATCGGACCGAAGTCCGAAGCTGACTGGGACCTTGTCCCCTACATCGAACCGAAGTCCGAAGCTGACATCGGACCGAAGTCCGAAGCTGACTGGGACCTTGTCCCCTACATCGAACCGAAGTCCGAAGCTGACATCGGACCGAAGTCCGAAGCTGACTGGGACCTTGTCCCCTACATCGAACCGAAGTCCGAAGCTGACATCGGACCGAAGTCCGAAGCTAACTGATCATAGCATAACATATCACTAACATGAACACACATAATCTTGTCTGAGCCACGAAGGCATCAAACATGCTAACTACTGCATCGGATAACATCCGGATACTACTGCTAGCTAAACGGGCCGGCATTGTGGCCTTAGACCCGTTCCTACTGAAAGGAAACTCACCTCGTAAACTGGCGGCTGAGTGTGTATGTCTGAAAGCTACCGGCTGCTGCTCCTGAATCTCCTCGGCTACAAGCCCATGAACACACTCAATCAAATACTAAACACTGCACTTGGGGTAAAATGACTCTTTTACCCTTGGTCAAAGTCAACTTACTTTTGGGGCTGACTCGCCGAGTTGGGCCACCCAACTCGCCGAGTCCTACTCTCACCTCTCAGTTCTACATGCTGCTACTCGTCGAGTGTGGCATCGACTCGACGAGTACCCTCTTGATCCAAGAACTCAGACAATCTTCATCCGACTCGCCGAGCCGTATGAACAAACTCGACGAGTTGTTCATGATCCTAAGAAGATTGCCTTGGACTCGCCGAGTTGTATGAACAACTCGCCGAGTCCCTCCATCACTGAGTCTACCCTCAACTCGCTGAGTCTACTCTCTAACTTACTGGATTCACTCGACGATGCTCAAAATGAAGGACTCGGGAACCCGCGACCCAACTCGCCGAGTAGTTCTTCCCGACTCGCCGAGTTGCCGCCATGCAACTGATTTTTACTCGATCTTGTTTGAATCCAACACATACAATTGATAGATCTGAGTCCAATAAGCTGATTTACCACGTAAAGTTTCCAACTTTACGTGCACAACCTCATGAATAAGGGAAATAAGGCTAAAAGATGCATAAAATGGGTAGATCTATGATTATTATGCAAAGTAACTCCAAAAAGACAGTAGATCTGGGCTCTACAACACCCCAACACTCAGATCCAAAGGTATTTCGACTTATTAAGACATTCATGCAAACATAAGGCTTTGAACAACATCAAATAGCTCTTAGAAGAGCTCTAATGGAAGATTAAAACATATAACAAGAAGGGAACTCCGAAAATACCTCAATAAACTCAGATTTGCCCTTGGATCTTTGCACTACAACTCGATTCCTTGCTTCTTTCTTCTTCTCCTTCTTCACACCTTCACAAAATGGCACCAAATCACTTATAGGCTCTCAAGGAAGGATTAGGGTTTTCTCACTGTGTTCTCAGGGTGAGGGAGGCGAGAATGGGGCTATAAGATGGTTTAAATAGTGGGCAACCCGGGGATTTAGGGTTTCATCCAGACGGATGGACTCGCCGAGTCCAGGATATGGACTCGCCGAGTCCCCGGCTCACGCGTGCTCTCAGCCGCGACCCCACTCGGCGAGTCAGGCTATGAACTCGCCGAGTTCCTTTTGCAAAACTCACAACAATTACCAATAAATTAACATACCGGGAACGGGTCGTTACAGTACTAGACCAGTTGGCAGTTATGGCACCGGCGAGGCATTAGGATCGGGCTCTAGAGTCGAGAAACTCGATGATCATATGAGGAAGTTCATCTCATTTGAGATCACGTGCAGTAGGTGGTTGGCGGATGTGACATCCCCATTTTTCACGGCCAAAAAATACCGATTTTGTTTATGCTTTAAAAAAATCAGAGTACTTCTTTTAATAAAAATGTTGCGGAATTTGTTCCCAGAAAACATGATAAATACGTTATCAAAACATTTTCGAAGAAACGTATTTTATTCATTTTAAAACGTTTGGGATGTCATCGTCAATATAGAACATAAGCATAAACGAAACTTATATTTATTACACTAGTGATCTACATCTCTTTAATCTCTCAGTGTAATGTGACTTCATATCAACACCTGTGATATAAATAAACTAAGTGGGTCAGGTTGGGAAACCTGGTGAGTACATAAGGTTTTCAACCCACAATAATATAATTATTATGTTTAAACAATCAAACAATCAACCCAATTACCCATCCCCATTATCTTCTTTAGTCTTAAGGATCTACCCTACGAATCAGCTATTCCTCGTTCATTCATTCATAAGGATCATGGGAAGGAATCGGCACAAAGTCCATCGTTGCCATGGTTTACGCAACGGGCACTAAGTCTGCATAGTCGCCAGGGTTTAGGCATCAAGTATGCATGATCACCAAGGTTTAGGTATCAAGTCTGCACGATCACCAAGGTTTAGGCATCAAGTCTTCATGATCACCAGGGTTTAGGCATCAAGTCTGCATGATCACCTAGGTTTAGAGTACACCGGGTGAACACATCGTTCACAACACCTACAGGTTGTGAGCCTGCTAGTGTTCCACTGGACTGTCTAGAATAGTCTGTGGTTGTCATCCATACTCTACTGAATGACAGGGCCATCGGTTGGGAAAAGGCTTCTCACACCGTCCACCTCTTTTGAGTATGTTAAATTTACTTCTTTTGAGTATAATCTAGCCTGAAAGTAGGATAAACGATAAAAAAAACAATGCAAAAAAATAAATTTAGCCTAAACACTTACCATTGGTAAAGTTCCAGCAAATGGTGGATCCAACATCACCTCTTTGACCACTAAGCAAGTCACAGCGATACATCTTATTAGAGCACATGGGAGGAATATCATTTGGTTTGAACCTCAAAAGATCATGCAACACATCTCCACCTGAAGTTATCTCTACCTGTCCAATAAGATTTACTGTTTGAGCCATCTCTTAGGTATTCCAAAGAAACCACTTGTGTTTTGAAAAAAGATAAGTGCAATATACAGATGCCATCAAGCCTTTTTATAGTAGTAATGGTTGACATGCATCATTTCTTTTTATTGATATTGATTTATATATAACCAATATGCAAATAATAATAATAATAATAATAATAATAATAATAATTAAATAAAAATAAAATAAAAAATAACATGAGGTGTCTTCATGTTATCTTTTCTTTTAAGGTAAACTTTAACCAAGATTCATATTCGTTTCAACTTCATGTTATCTTTTTTCTATTAGGTTAAACTTTAACCAATATTCATATTCATTTCAACTTTAACCAAGATTCATATTCTTTTCAACTTTAACAACCAGATATTTGCTAGAAATCGGCTCTGATACCATCAAAAGAAACACAAAATGAAAAAGAACATAAAACTTCACAACATCAACAGTTTGTATTCATAAAGAACCAGTTGGTTTTGAACGAACTTACACATCAACCTCACTACAAATTCACTCAAACTCTCAATACAAAAATCCTCACTAACTAATATACACTCAAACTAATCTAGAAATGAAGCATCAGATGAACAAAGACTACGAACAAACACTAGAAAAAATCTAAATGTTACATAGAAAAATATCTAAGTGTGTGTGACAAAAAAATGAAGTGTGTTAGCTTGAAACATACTCACACAGAGAACATATACTTCGGGGCAAACTATCGAATACGAACCGGGTAAACTCCACCCAAATTATCAATGGATAAAACCAACACCTTTTCTTCTAATGACTTTCTCACAACGTGAGTCGTAGTCCACATAAATGAATAATATGTCAAAACTAGTCCTTCTACATAAAGTCTTTACAAAAAACTACAATAACACACACACACACACACACACACATATATATATATATATACACACACACAAAATAACCCCAATGTTAAAAATATTCACACATAAGTGATATAGTAAAGGATATAGCAATAAATGACCAATGATTAGTTTGGGAATACATGTCATTATCTGAACATTATTTGAAAATTAAATATACCAATTAATTACTCGCTCTTTTTTTTTTTTTTTGAACTGCACATGCACATATAATGATCTATTCCGAAATGATTCATAATTCCACCAAAGTCTTCAACAATACTTGAACCTTCGACTTCAAAAAGAGAAAGAGAAAACACCACTTAATAGTGATGTGCTATAAACTCTTTGGTCGTTCTTCTAATTCTCTTATATATCTCTTCATCTTGAACTACAACATATACAACACTAGTCCTCTTCTTCCACCGGAACACCACCCATAGAAAGCAATCCCATTGACCATTTCACAGAAGTATTCCATTCGAGCTGCATTACGATTGGGATTTTAATAGCGCATTGTTAGAAATTTATAGTTTACAACGAAGTTGGAATTGCTTTAAGGTTGGAATTTCAACTGGGTCTTTTGGATAAACATAAATTTTCATCAATTAAATTATATATAGAGCTTCTTAAAATATACTACATATAGAAGTAGTCGGAAAGTGTATTTGCATATATTAAGTCTTGATAGTTTAAAAGAACTGGTTTGTCATAAGAATCGACTTAAAATTGGCTAGTATACGTGCAACCTTTGTTTGCCACATTGTAGTATGTGTTCTAGGACGTCATATTTATCAGTACAAAATCCATTAGCTTTGAAAATAGAGTGTAAGTATGAGCATTTACATTTAGGGAAAATGATGACAACCACAACCAAATTTTCAAACTGTTCAAAAAACATCAATCATGTTTTGTCTGTTCATGAAACCCAACGAACTTAACTTTTTGTCTAAAAAAACTCAATGAAGTTTTCAAACCGTTCAAAAAACCTCATCATGTTTTGTCTGATCAAAAGGTTAAGTTCTTTGGATTTTTTTGAACAAACAAAACATGATTGGGGTTTTTGTAACGGATTGGAAACTTCGTTGGTCTGACAAGTCATTTTCAGGATATGGTAATAAGTCATTCTCTTCATTGACTTTCATAGAATTGAACAAAAGTGGAGCTTAGTTGAGCTTTTATAGACAAACTGTTAAGTTTGTTGGGTTTTCTTAAACAGAAAAAAACATATTTAGAGTTTTTTGAATAATCTGGAAACTTCGTTGGACTCGTAAGTCATTTTCCCTTTACTTTTACCTACACCTTATTTATTTATTTATTTATTTTTTAAATTTTTTGAACCCTTTGGATATGACAATTAACAAACTCGATTCTATGGCCAGTTAGATTCGGAAATGTTTGGCCATTTACCTCCAATAAAAAAATATGCTACTTATGTCAATTTGCTTGGAATAAAAAATATGTTGTACATATACATACCTTTGGAGGATCTTCGTAAAAGTATTATTAAGACCACTTAAAAGTTGCTTTCGTTGTTGAAGTATTCTTTGATGAAGTGATTGACCTAATATGTTATTCTTATACACTTGTTACATAGAATACCTTAGATAAAGTTTGAGGTAAAAAACGAGCCTTTCTAAGAATATGTATTTTTTAATCAGTTAATCAAATTCATATTTATATCTATATATAATAGATATAAAAAAACTACTTCCATTATATTTATTTAAAACTCATAGTTTTTAACTTATTTCTTAATTACTACTATACACATCAAATGGTCTTTTACGATTGTATTAAATATTATTTTGATACTAGAACTTTTTAGTTTTACTTAAAAGTCTTTTAATTATATGATATTTAATTTGTTGGTATAGACCTGTATAATTTATAAATGTAGATTATATTAATAGGTTTTAAAAGTAAGACGCGGAAATAAGGACTTGAAGACACATAAAACTCTAATTTAAAAAGATTATGACATGTGAAATAAATTTTTTTATAGACATTTTAACCAAATATATTATTATAATGGTTTTCATTTTATTTGCTTGTTCATTTTACTCTTTTATTATTTATTTATGTTTTCATATTAAAGTTTTTATTTTTGTTTGAAACAATAATATATTTTTTTTATTGTTTTTCATTTTCAGTTTGGAAGTTAGTTTATATGATGTTGTTTTATGATTTACTAACAAAATCGAAAACCAAAATAATCAAAATGCTTGTTAAGGGTGACAGATGACATGTTAGTTATGACGAGTTTTGAGCATAACAACAAATCCAATGTGTTCATGCAACCCTAATGCTTTGAACCTAAGTTTTCACTAGTTGAATATGCAAACTTGGATACAAAAGAGAAACCCTAGGAGGCTAATATAATTTCGAAATCTATACCAAATAGGGTTTAGATGCGTACCTTTATTGTTATGTTGTAATAACAATGAAACCTTGATGATCTTGAACTCTTGAGAGCAAGTGCCTGAAATGTGACACCTCTACTGGCTTACAAACACTCTTTGCAAGAGAATGAGAGGAAAGAGAAGGAGATTACACCAGAATTTTGGCTCTTCTAAGGTTAAAAAGCATTGGACGAAATTCTTAGGGGTTGGGGCCTTTATATAGTTGTTGGTTGCTTAGAGACAAAGTTAGAGTTTGCTGGAGGAAACCCTAATTTTCAGCTTAAGGCCTAAGCAGTCCATGGACTCCCATTCTTAAGGCTATGGACGAAAACTTATAAGGCCTCCTTATAATTTTCGCCCATTCCTTCCATGGAGTCCATTAGCCCAATTTGACAACTATCAATAAATTGCAAAACAACCCCTTATACTTTTAATTAATTCCTTTAATCCTAAAATTAATTCCAAATTAATTTCTGATTAAATATTAATTAAACAACATGATTTTTAATTAATATATCATTCTCATAATATATTAGTAAATCATTTATATTAATTTATTATTCCAAATAATAAATTCAACTTTTCTCTAAAATTCATAATGTCAACTTGCTAGAGTATATACCAATTATATACCAAAAGGACTATGCTACTATTAATTCAAGTATATACCAATTATAGTTATGAGCTTAGAAACCTAATCCAACAGTCTCCCACTTGGATAAGTTTAATAACTATAATTGATAGTACAACATCAAAAATTGACCAACACATTGTAGCTCTCAAAAGTCGCTGTCAAACTCTAACCTAGTTAGTTATGTGTCCTAAGATAAGGGATCATATAATCCTCAGTTCTACAGGATATCATGTGGACAAATGACATGAAACAGAATCATTCTCATTGTCCAATAGTTTGTTTTCTTGATTTCCGATTTGTAATGACAAAGAACTTAATTGAACACATCAATTCAGTCCTGACCGGTCTCGACACATAAGTCAACACCAAATCATCGAGGGGCCCTAGATATCGCTTTTTCCCCTTAGGGCAAAAGGAATAGATAAACTTTGACTTATATGCTTGTACTATTTATTCATGAAATCGTACATAATAATACATTTTATAGCATCAAGTTACTGATGCGTTTACGCATTATCAATGAACAACCAACTTGTAAACAACAACTCATATATCTCGGTTTAATGATTATACGATATTATCGTCTCAGAATTACTCGTGATAAATTCCATGAAGTAATTCTCTGAGCATGAGTTAATCCAATACTCAAATCTCCATTTCAGAAGTACCCATGAATGTTGCAGCAAACCATTGCTATGTCAAAACACTTAGACAGTATACAATCCAATTCATGACAATCTTAATTCACTACTTACTTCAAAGTATGATCGACTGTGGATGTTTTGAATAATCTAATTATTCAGGAAGTAGAACATGCAAAGTTGAAATACAATGATAAACAATTGACAAATGACAGTAAACAATACTCATAAATAATTGTTCATTATTTAATCATCAATTTTCAATTACATTATTTGTTACAAGTTTCTGAATATCTGTCTAATCACTAAAACTAATATCATCCTTCAGACCAACGCTCCTTGCATGTTGAACGAGCTTAATCCTTCTTAGACCCTTTATGAGGAGATCAACAAGATTCTCTTCTGATGATACCTTCTTAACGATGAAGTGTCCTTCATCTACTCGATGTCTGATAAAATGATATTTTTTGTCAATATGTCTTGATCTACCATGATCTCCCGGTTCCTTGGTTAAGGCAACCACTCCTTCATTATCGTAGAAAATTTCGATAGGCTCCTTAATGGATGGCACAACTCCAAGGTCTCCAATGAAGTTCTTCAACCATATAGCATCCTTTAACGCTTCGCTTGCAACTATGTACTCTGATTCATAGGTTGAATCAACCACCGTTTCCTGCTTGGAACTTTTCCAAGTCACCGCTCCTCTATTAAGGGTAAACACCTGACCAGACTGAGAACGAAAGTTGTCTCTGTCTGTTTGAAAATTGGCATCGCTAAGGCCAGTAACTCTTAAGTCATCACTGTCACCAAGCACAAGGACCCAGTCCTTTGTCCTTCGCAGATACTTAATAATGTTCTTGACTGCTATCCAATGAGCTTTACCCGGATTTCCTTGATATCGACTAACCATGCTTAAAGCAAATGCCACATCAGGGCGAGTACATGTTATAGCATACATGATCGGTCTAACGGCGGATGAATATGGAACTCGACTCATCTATACTACCTCTGCATCGGTACTCGGACTCTGAGTCTTACTCAACTTGATATTACTCTGGACAGGTGTAAGTCCCTAATTTGCCCGTGTATCAATCAGATCCGTTTGATGGTGCGGAATCCCAATCAAACGGATGATGTCAGATCAAATAGAAGAGAAGGAGAAGAAGAATAATATGAATCTTTGTATGTATTGATATGAATTAAAGTTCCAGATACAAAAGATTCACACACATACGCTCCTTATTCTCTCTGGCCGTAAACTCCTTTTAGTTCATCAATCTCTACTCCTCACCCTAACACCTCTATTTATACTAGGGGAACATGGGATGGAAACAAATGGGCCGTAAATGAGTTTACGGCCGTAAGGTGTTTACGGCCGTAAACTCAGCCGTAAACTAGACCATAAATTCACAAATATTACACAAAAATATAATTGCCCAGAAAAGCAAAGTATAAACCATATTTTGACCTAACAATCTCCCCCTTGGTTTATAGCTTTCTTTTCTTAATTGACCCAACAAGCTCCCCCTAAAAAGTAGCTAACATTCTTGATAATCTTCATTGGGAACTTGGCTTCAGCATTAATCTTCAAATTCTTCACGACTTCAAGATGAACTTGATGAATCTTCAATGAATGACTTCATCTTGAGCAGTTGGGCTTTTCTTCAGAATTTGGCATTGAACGCATGTTGGGTGAGGAGGGTTGATGTACTGATTCTTGAAAGATAGCGCTTTCAGCTTGAGAATCTTTAGAGAGAACATTAGAGAGAACTAAATCTTCTGGATCACTTCAGCAGGTACAATGATAGCAACAGACTGATTGAGGAGGCTTCAATGCAATCCGTCACATAATCTTCAATTGCACCTTCACCTTGCTTCTGGGGTTGAAGGATTGAATGTTGAAAGAATAATCTTCATTTTTTGCTCCTTCGAATGCGAATTCTCCGATGCTCACGGACGAGGCTTTGGCTTAAAAATCTTCAACACAAACTCCATGAGTCTTATCTATACCTGAAATCACTTTTCAAGACACAACAAAACTAAAAGAAAACTTAGCACACAAATTAAAATAGAAACAAAAATATTTTTGGATTTTTGATTTTTCTGAACAAGAAATAAAACATAAATAACACTATTTTTGGATTTTTAATTTTTCTGATTTTTTTTTTTTTGAATTTTTCTGATTTTTTTTTTATTATTCTTAATTTTTAATTCTCCCCTAATATTTAAATTAGAAGAAACTATGACAAATTTAACAAAATTAAAAATGATATCTAACTTTAAGAGTGATTTGGGATCAAAGTTTTTAGACAACCTTTATCCACTTGTCGGTACCTTCCATATTCACATCTTCGTCTGGTCGATCGTCGGTATTGTTGTCCACTTAAACACGAAAAATTGTGACAAATTTAGGACATACTATTTGTTACAAGACAAGGTGAACTTAAGTTCCTAAAAATTATATCTGATCCTAATTCCTTAGATTTTGTATCTTAAGGACCATTCATCTGACGACGACCAGGGCTATTGTTGTCCACCTAAATTGAGCAGCAGGATCTATAGACAATCTGTATGAGTTCAATTTTAAGTGTATTGGAACGTGTTTCCCGCTTCCTGATATGCCCCAGCCATCAAGAACTTCCAGAGTACTCCTTACACCGGGTGAGCAGACAACCATTCAGAGAGAGAAGAGATTCAAAAATCTATTGCTAACTACTTCAGAGGGGTTGAGAAGAAGAAGGTTGCATATGCTGTGTACCAGGTCAGATTAGAAGTCGCACAAAGGAGACAGCATATGGCTAACAGATAAGAAGTATTTCACACACACACATACACACACACACACACACACATATATATATATATATATATATATATATATATATATATATATATATATATATATATATATATATATATATATATATATATATATATAGCCTGCAGAGAAATAGAGTTGCATATGTTGTGTATCAGGTCGGATTGGAAGTCGCGCAAAGAAGACAACATATGGCTAACAGACGGAAAGAAAGAAAATGATATTCTACAGACCTAATTTATCGGAATTTACCAGTCGCCCCATCCAACCGGAATTAAGGACAGAATCCGCACATCGAGGAAAAGTTAAACCACGGTTCCAAGTACGGGTTCAATTAATGTGACGAGTAGATTCCCATATATATCTGCTTGCTCAACCTATCCGAGCGTCATATTGTCAGGCTGAACGTATCTAACTAGGTCAAGATTTTTCAAGTCTATAAATTTCCTAAGTTCAACTCTCCCTAGTCAAGTCCATTTAAAAAAATTCGTGCCTACCAACGCATCAAACCAGAGCATAGACCCTTCAACTTCGGGTACGTTACGCAGACTTAGGTTGCCTGTTATCACTTGATAATATCACTTCCCAAAACATCTCCCTCAAGCACATTTCATAACCAACAATTTTTTCGTTTTCTGATTTTCTGATGTTTTTGGATTTTTTTTTTAATTTTTTAATTTTTGTTTTGTTTTTATTTCTCCCCCTAAATTTGTGCATATGAGAGAAACAAAACTAAATGCGCAAATTTAAACTATCCTAAAACAAAAATTAGTCTTTAAAGCGAATCAGCTTAAGAAAAACTCAGGAATGTAGAGAAGAAAACGCAAACCGTAAGTCACCGATTGAATTTGCATCCAGAAGGTCTGAGAACAGCACACGTAATCTCAGAACAGATCCGAAAATTCTTCATGTCGTTAAGCACTAACCCCGTTTGATCCCTTCTTTTCTTCCTTTCCCGCAAAAGGACACATACTCTCAAACAAAGGTCTGAATGTTGTACAGTTGAGAAATGTCCCCTATCATGTGCCTGAAACAGCCACTACCAACAAACTGAAGTTTGATGATATGCCTCCATAGCTGCTCCGACACAGAGCGGGATTAGTTGGTCTTTGGAACTCAGTCCATTTTAAAACTGGGTCGACCTTTGTCATCCTTGCACATTACTCTCTCCCATGACATGTCCTGTTTATCACAAACATTAGACATAGAAATATTAGAATCGTTAGTTGATTTGGGAGATTGATCCTTCGGAACCCATTTGGAGTTGGGTTTAACCCATTTCTTTTTCGATCCTATGGGTGGCTCAGTACTTGATTTGGAAATGGAATCCGAACGTTGAGATCACTTTGACTTTGGCTTTAAGGGAGCATCTTTAGGATTGGGCTTGTTAGCTGACATTTCCTTCTTGCCCTTGGGATTTAGATTCTTGGCCTTGTAGGATTGATTCTTAGCCTTCTGCATATTCCAGTCACCATTGTCTGAACGTGACTTGGAAGGGTTTCTTTTGAAGTATCTCCCACTTGGCGCGTTTTTCCATCCTTGTGCGTTGTAGGGAACGTAAGCGTGATTTGGACAGTTTCGGGCAATGTGTCCAGGTGTTCCACAGTGAAAACAAGTCTTTTTCTTCACTGTGAAGTTATTTCTTCCTGCCCCTGGTGGCGTATCCTTGCCTCGTTTCTTGTTGTTCCCACATGCACACTTGCGACAGGCACTCTTTTGTGCTGGAATTGGAGGCATGTATTTACCAACGGCAGGTTGATTAGAAGCAACAAATTTAGAGTTCAAGGGGTCGTTTGTTTGTTCAGAAGAACTCTCCTTGTTCTCATCCTCTGCTACTTTACCTGTACATGTAACAGAAACATCAATATTTTCAACATTAATAACTCCTCCTGACACAAATCCAGCTCGTTTGCCATATCGAAGATGTGCCTCCCCGTCAGTCTCGTCCTGTGTCATAGGGATGGATGTGTAGTTATGATTATAAGGAGGAGGTACACTATCATACCCTAGACCCTTGTTTTGATTTTCTTTGAATTTTAAATGGGTTTCATATAAGGACTCGACTGTCTGACTTGACGCAGTATAATTTTTGAAACTGACATCAGTTTTTCCACACTTAATTTTTGACGCGTCAAGTTCTTCAGTTACAGCAGCAAGTTGTTTCTTAACATAATCATAATTTTCACACTTGTTGCTGTACTCTTCCTGAAGTTTCCTAAAGTCCTTGGTTTTAGCTTCTAATTCAGCCTTCAAGGGTTTCTGTCTTTTCCTGAGTTGATATCCTTTATATCTCAGGTCCTCAACTTCTCTTTTAAATATATCAATTTGTTCCCGAAGAAATTTAATTGTGGCTTCACAAGCTGGAGTACATGTAACTTCAGTGATCAGAATGTTTTTAGAACTCATTGTTTCTCTACACTTCAAAGCATCAAGTTCTTGAATAACATCAGCAAGACTAAGATGAGTGAGATCTTTTGTCTTCTTGATGATGGTCACGTTCATATCCCACGATTTCGGAAGTGAATTTAGCAGCTTTTTGTTTATCTCGGATTTAGTCAAGAAGATTTCAGCTATATTCATCTCAGTAGTGAGTGTAGTAAATCGCTGCAACTGAGTTTCGAGGGTTTCTCCAGGAATAAAATCGAAAAAATTGAAACTTTGTCTTAACGTCTCCTGACGACTCTCTTTCATATTTTCAACTCCCTCATAGACCTTAAAATCAATTAAAAAAAACTAGAAGCTAAAATAAAACTTAAAAGTCAAAACTAAAAAAAAAATAAACTCAAAAGTCAAACATGAAAAAGTCAACCTTGAAAAAGTCAAACTTGAAAAAAAATCAAACTTGAAAGTCAAACCGAAAAGTTAAATTAGAAATTTTTTAAAAAAAATTAAACGAAAAAGTCAAGGTTTAAAGTCAAAGGTCAAGATTGAAAGTCAAAAGTTAAAAATAACAATCAAAAATAAAAACAATTATTATTATTATTATTATTATTATTATTATTATTATTTAATCTATTTATTTATTATTTTATTTTAATTTTTTTTTATTTTGGATGAAAAAGGAATTTAAAAATAAAAGAAATTTAGTTTTTGGGCAGAAAGTGTAAATAATGCGAAACTTGCTGCGACTGGGAGAGGTTAACATTAAATTTTCGGAGTTAAGTCACAAGAGGTTGGCTAGCCGAGATGGTAAGGCGCTTGGCTGTTGAAGTAGAGGTCGCATGTTCTATTCTTTCCTCCCCCGAGATTTGCGGCGTTTTTATATTAAAGCGCTAATGCAAGCCGGCTGCTAAGCCGAGATCCACCGAGCCGTTCTCCAAGCCGCCACGTCCGAGCCGAGCCGCAAGCTCTGAAACCCTAGCCGCAAACACGAACTTCGCCGCCGGTCGTGAACAGTTTCCGGCCGTAAACTCCGACCGTGAACTGTAAACCTTTTTTTATGAAAAACATGAAGAACAAACCCCCCTTATTTTTGTGAGATCTATCCAAAAACGCAAAAATATTTCGAAAATAAGATCAAATAATGCTCTAAAATAGAGTTTACGACCCAAGAACTCGGTGTTTACGGCCGTAAGCTTGGACCGGAAACACCAATTATTCAGATTCCAGACGAAACAATAAATCATTTTGACTGATACAACCAGACTCTGATACCAATTGTAAGTCCCTAATTTGCCCGTGTATCAATTAGATCCGTTTGATGGTGCGGAATCCCAATCAAACGGATGATGTCAGATCAAATAGAAGAGAAAGAGAAAAAGAATAATATGAATCTTTGTATGTATTGATATGAATTAAAGTTCCAGATACAAAAGATTCACACACATACGCTCGTTATTCTCTCTGGTCGTAAACTCCTTTTAGTTCATCAATCTCTACTCCTCACCCTAACACCTCTATTTATACTAGGGGAACATGGGACGGAAACAAATGGGCCGTAAATGAGTTTACGGCCGTAAACTCAGCCGTAAACTAGACCATAAATTCACAAATATAACACAAAAATATAATTGTCTAGAAAAGCAAAGTATAAACCATATTTTGACCTAACAACAGGTAACTCTCCCTTCTTTGAATTTTCCATGCTAAAACATTTTAGCACCTTATCCAAATAAGTACTTTGACTAAGTCCAATTAGTCTTCTATTCCTATTTCTCAAAATCCTTATTCCCAGAATATAGGAAACCTCTCCTAGATCCTTCATAGCGAAACACTTTCCAAGCCAGGACTTAACTTCCTGCAAAGTTGGAATGTTGTTTCCTATAAGTAGTATGTCATCAACATATAATACCAGGAAGGTGACTAGACTCCCACTACCTTTGACATATACACAAGATTCATCCTCACTCTTAGAAAAGCGAAACTCTTTGACCTGCTCATCAAAGCAAAGATTTCATGTACGAGAAGCTTGTTTCAATCCATAGATTTATTTCTCAACCTTACACACTCTATTGGGGTATTTAGCATCCACAAAACCCTCTGGCTGACTCATGTAAACATCCTCAGCCAACTTTCCATTAAGGAAAGCGGTTTTGACATCCATCTGCCAGATTTCATAATCATGAAACGCAACTATTGATAACATAACCCTAATAGATTTAATCTTAGACACTGGTGAGAAGGTCTCATCATAGTCAACCCTTGGGTTTTGAGTAAAGCCCTTCGCAACCAATCTTGCCTTGAACATGTGTACCTTTCCATCCATGTCGATCTTCTTCTTGAATATCCATTTGCACCCAATTGTCTTTCGTCCTGGTACATTATCAACCAAGTTCCAAACTTGATTGTCATACATGGATTGGATCTCGTTGTCCATTTCCTTTTCCCATTTAGCTGACTTAGAGCCCGCCATGGCTTCCTTGTAGTTAGCAGGTTCATCCAAATTTACCAGTGTACTATCACTAATAAACGTATCACCATCTGTAGTTATATGGAAACTAGAAAACTCTGGTGTCATTCTAACTGGAGTGGAACGTCTAAGAGGTAACGACTCGTCAATAGGTTGAACAAAAATTTCTTCCTCGGGTTGACTGCTAGTGTGAGAGGTTCCTTCATCGCTTGACTCTTGAATTTCTTCAAGAACAATTGCACTCCCACTATCATCTTTTCATATGAGCTCTCTCTCTCTCTCTCTCTCTCTCTCTCTCTCTCTCTCTCTTTCTCTCTCTTAAGACTCCCCTTTGTGATATGAAGACCACGTTCTCACTAGGTCTGTAGAACAAGTATCCAAAGGACTTTTGTGGGTAGCCAATGAAAATACACCGCTCACTTCGAGGTTCAGCCTTGTTGTGAGTCTCTCATCTAACAAAAGCTTCACAACCCCAAACCTTGATATGTGCCAACGAGGTAACCTTCCTTATCCACATCTTGTGAGGTGTTTTGGCAACCTTCTTTGTTGGGACTAGATTAAGAATATGGCGGAAGTCTCTAAGGCATACTCCTAAAAGAGATTGGTAGCAAAGATCGACTCATCATGGAACGAACCATGTCTAACAAGGTTTAATCACGCATCTCCGCCACACCATTAAGTTGTGGTGTCCTAGGAGGTGCCAGTTGCCAAAAAATTCCACATTCCTTGAGATAGTCGTGGAACTCGATTCTAAGATACTTAACACCCCTATCGGATCTGAGCATCTTGATCTTCCTACCCAATTGATTTTTTACTTCATGTTTGAATTCTTTGAACTTTTCAAAGGTTTATGACTTATTCTTAATTAAGTAGATATATCCATATCTGCTATAATCATCAATAAAAGTCACATAAAATCGATTTGCATCCCCTATGGTGGCTCTAAAGGGACCACACACATACGTGTTTATGAGATCCAACAATCCCTCACCCCTTTCACATGAACCCATGAAAGGTGATTTAGTCATCTTTCTAAGTAAACAATATTGTATCATCCGACCTCAAGTCGAATGATTCCAATATTTCATCCTTTTGTAGTTAGGCAATGCGCTTCTTGTTGACAAGTCCAAGACGACAATGCCATAAACATGCCTTGTCTAAACTATTAGATGCATCAATTTGCAACACACTATTTCCTAAATTGTCTACTACCATCATAGTTTCATATACACTATCACAAGGTAATGCTTCGAAATAAAATACACCATTATAATGAGCATTAATAGAACCATACTCATTATTGAAAGAATACCTAAAACCTTGTCTGTACAAACCATGAAAAGAAATAATATTCCTCGTCATTTCTGACGAGTTGCACCAATTGTTCAAATCTAAACTTAACCCACTACTAAGCACAAAAGAGTAAACCCCAATCTTGGTAACATGCGACGATCTCCTATTTCCCATAATCAGGTTCATCTTCCCATGCTCCACATTCCCACTTCTTCTTAGCCCTGCAAGTCAGAGCAAATGTGAATATTACATCCTGTATCAAGGACCCCAAGAATTAGAATGCGATGAGTTTTTAGATTGAATAGTGTAAATACCTGTCGAGGTTGGCTTAATCTTTCCATCCTTTATGTCTTGCAAGTACTTGGGGCATGTTATCTTCCAATGCCCCTTGTCATGGCAGTAAAAGCAAGTAGCCTATTTAGGGTCAGAGGCATAGGAGCTTCAGAACTAGATTTTCCTTTAGGGCCATTGCTTGACGACTCGGCTTGAGACTTTCCCTTCCAGTTCTGTTTTGAGGGAGCTTTCTTCTTCTTCCCCTTCCCTTGACCTATGGCCAAGATGGGAACAGTAGCAGTCGCAGGAGGAGTGGAGGAAATACACTTTCCTTTCATTCCACTCTCAGGGGTTCTCAGCAAGCTTGGAAGTTGACTCAATGTGACTTCCTCCTTATTCAGATGATAAGTCATAACAAATTGATGATAACAAGAAGGCAATGAGTGCAAGACTATGTCAATAGACAATTCTTCATCAAATTTCACATTGAGCTTCAAGAGACGATCCACATATTGTTGCATGCGTTGCAAGTGGCTCGTGATGGACTCTCCGTCCTTCATCTTGTTGGTTATGAGGGAGTTCACTATTTCATACCTCTCTTGACGAGCTCGTTGATGGTACTTTTCCATCAAGTCTTTGTTCATCTCATATGGCCAATAGTCCTCATAGAACCTCTGAAGCTCGGGAGTCATAGTAGCAACCATGATGCACGACACTTTGGTCGCATCGTTGCAATGTCTCTTGTACCCAACAATTTCTTCAGGGGTAGCTTTAGTTTCATTAATCTCGTTCAGCTCTTTCTCGAGAACGTATTCCTTGTCCTCGAATCTCAAAGCCATCTTGATGTTGCTAATCCAATCATTATAATTGGATCCATCAAAGGTGACTTTTGAGCAGATGCTCAAGAGCGAGAAGTGGTTGGGGTTTTTGTTGGAGGAGCCAGAAGCATTGTTGGAAGTTGACATCTACAAAAGAAGAATGGAAAGTTCTGATTAGATAAGGAAATCCTCAATATAACACCCAAATGAAATATTAAGGTTATGATCCAAGTAAATAATTCACAATTCGGATGAGGGATGTTGTAATCCAATTGGAAATTATTTAAAGCTAGGTAAATGACGATTTACCAATTTCACCACGAAAAACGAAATTTAAATGAATTTGGTTTTAGATGAAATTCCTATATCTTTTGAGATTCATTGAACTATTCAATGACATGTTTAATCTCGACTATGCCCTTTCCATTTGTGACTGGGATACCGATGATCACAAACAAGGTGGAATAACCATGCAAATTAGCTTGATATTGTCGATGTCATTTATCACCTAATCAATGTGTCGGTTAAACACACACGCTCCATTGATCAATGATAATTTACAAGCTACCCATTTCCACCCTTTATTAGTCCATATTAGTGTGCATGTTAACCACACACGCTCCACTAACGACTTTTATAAAGTGCATTGTGTACTTTCATGGATTAGCATCAAATTCACATTTTCCTAAAGTAACTAAGATTGGGAATTTTATGAAAGCATTTAGTTACTCTATTTATTTCATTATACTTATTAATGAGAGTTTAGTGTCCTATCAAACCCGTTCGGCTAACGACCCTCCACCAATCAAGGAAGCGGTGGTGAGAGTGGACACCCATTCAACCGTCATATTATAGGCAGTTTCGTTATACCCCATTATAGATTGGCTTCGTGAATGAGGCCTACTAACGGTAAGATTGACCTTTTCTTATACATATATATAAATATTAACTTTTAATTTTAATATATATATATATATATATATATATATATATATATATATATAAACGTATTTATATATAATATGGATGAATAATTATTGTGCAGACGTGTGGACAATGCTAGTCTGTGAGAATTAGTAAGAGAATAAGTTGTTTAGTAATGCGAATACGTTCAATTTTACAAAAATATCGTCATTTTCATGCATTCTCACTAATTCTTATTTATTTTTGTTCTCATACATTGTTTTTCACTCATTTTCATTCTGACAGAATACGGCTCAGTAAACATTATGACAAAATGAGAATAATAATAAAAAGTCTACAATAACTTTATAGATGATTTAATTAGTGAGAATGTGTGTTAATTACAATAGTTATGTAAGATTGAACGTATTTATATTATCAAAAAATATATTCTCTTTGTTATTCTCACAGAATAGCACTATCCACACGCTCGCACAATAGATGTCAATCCACATTTGAACCTAGCTCTCTCTTTATTTCTTTCTTTCTTTCTCTCTCTCTCTCTCTTTATATATATATATATATATATATATATATATATATATATATATATATATATATATATATAAGGATGTATTTTAAACTTTTAAAATACTAGGGTTCTAAAATTTAAGATTTTAAAATTAAACTATTTAATTAATTTTAAATTATAAAACCAAAGGGTGTATTTTTAAAACTTTTCAAAAATACTAGGTTAAATTTTTTAATAATTAAATTAACAAATTAATTTTATATTTATCAAAAAAATTAATCCAATCATGAATTCATGATAAGGATACAGGATTACTGATTCAGTTTTCCAGTTTTAAATCATTAATACGAATTTAAGGTAATTATCCTAATTAATCCATGAAAGATTTGTCAAAGACGAAAATCTGGGATCTGACCGCTCAAATCGTCGAGTCTGGGCAATGCACTCGTCGAGTTCGATGAAAACAATGGCGATTATATTCCATTCTCCTTTGGACAATTCACAATTGCATCATATTCAACAGAAAGCTAAACCTGACTCTAATACGACTAATGGGTTTTGAGCATAACAACAAATCCTATGTCTTCATGCAACCCTAATGCTTTGGATCTAGGTTTTCACTAGTTGAACATCCAAACTTGGATACAAAAGAGAAACCCTAGGAGGCTAGTATAAATTTCGAAATCTATACTAAGTAGGGCTTAAATGCATACCTTTATTGTTAGGCTGTAATAACAATGAAACCTTGATGATCTTGAACTCTTGAGAGCAAGTGCCTGAAATGTGACACCTCTAATGGCTTACAAACACTCTTTGCATGAGGATGAGAGGAAAGAGGAGAGAGGAGGAAAATACACCATAATTTCAACTCTTCCAGGTTTAAAAAGCATTGGACGAAATTCTTAGCGGTTAGGGCCTTTATAGTTGTTGGTTGCTAAGAGACAAAGTTAGGGTTTGTTGGAGGAAACCCTAATTTCCAGCTTAAGGCCTAAGCAACCCATGGACTCCCATTCATAAGGCTATGGATGAAAACTTACAGGGCCTCCCTATAATTTCCGTCAACTCCTTCCATGAAGTCCATTAGCCAAATTTCACAACTATTAATAAATTGCAAAACAGTCCCTTATACTTTCAATTAATTCCTTTAATCCCAAAATTAATTCCAAATTAATTTTTGATTAAATATCAATTAAACATTATTTCTAATTAATATATCATTATCATAATATATTAATAAATCATTTATATTAATTTATTATTCCAAATAATAAATTCAACTTCTCTCCAAAAGTCATCCTGTCAAATTGCTAGAGTGAAGGCAACCCAAAAGGATTGTGCTACTATCAATTCATATATATACCAATTATAGTTATGGGCTTAGAAACCTAATCCAATAAATTATACAAAGAATAATTATATGTTAGTAATAAATAACCTAACGAAATCATAAAGAAATTATCACGAGTTATACCAGCGATGTAGCTTTAATAAAAATCATGGAAAACCAGCTAATGTAGACATTTACCTTAAATATATGAAATGCTTGATAAAACATAATTTAGTTTATTTCATAGAAATTTTTATTAAATAAATTATAGGGGTATTTTTAAGTATAAGATTTTATCTATATTTTGTAAATTATGGATTTCAAAATCAAATTTATTCAGAAATTAACTGGTTTGTTCTAGATTTATCTCTAGATTTGATGGTTATCATTTTTTGTTCATCATGAAAAGAGTGTAATGAACACGAAGAGAAGATTATGAACACTTATCTTACTAAGGAGAGATGATGAGGGTGATGAACATGATGATGTGACATTTTTTTTGGAAATTAGGCCCTTTAATTTACACTTTACTACAACAACAAACACTACAAAAACAACACTTGATACATGATTTTCAAAAAAGATGAATAAATGGAGGAAGAAGAGATTTTTGTGACGCTATGTTGTTGCACTTTTATTCAGAAAACAGAAAGTTTTTATAGCTTACAAAACCTAACAACTCTAAACAAAAACAAAGCCCACGTTTTGTCACACCCTGACTATCGTCGGAAACGCCAAGTTGCGCGATGAAAATCAATGATCACAGTTGTTAAACATAAATTGAACAATACAAATATAATCTTTTTTTATTATCGAAATAGAAATTGCATTGACAAATGCTATTGCTAAATCTCGAAACACGTTTAACAATTTGGCGTTTACAAATAAATGCTACAATAACTCAGAGTCTTCTATGTAAACTCTTCCGACCTGCTAAATAACCTGAGAATACATGCATTAAGATACATCAACAAAATTGTTGGTGAGTTCTACAGGTTTCGACACAAAGTACTTTTATAACTAAATGTGTTTTATAAAATTTATCTGGTTGACCAACTTTTATAAATACGTATTTTTCTATCAAAAGTATAAAATAAATTAGTTATAAAAGTGTATTTGGACTCATTTAGAAATATCATTTGTTCAAGTTCAAAAATACAAAATTTGGCAAAATACATATAAGTAAGTCATACTTATATCAAATTTTTATGGTTCTCATGACCAAACTGCATTTTTATATAAAGATTTTGAATATCAAATTATATAAAAATAAGGTATTTTACCCTTTATGAAAACATAAATAACCAACTTTACTTTTGAAGTTTCGTAAAAGAATTGGTAAAGTCTGTATGTAAAACTCATAGATTTTGAGTTTATAAAACTTGTAGGATTGTGTCGTAGTAGTTATTAAGTGTTTTCTTACTTAATTTCTGGTGTTGACACTACTAGTTTGGAGTCTCAAACTACCTCACTACATATATTCTCTTTCAACTAATATAAGTGAACAAAAACCCTGTATAATTCTAATATTAATTCTATACGGTAACAAAACAAATATGAGATCTATAATGAGCTCATAGCCGAACTACGACACTACACTACAACACTAACTCTAGAATTGAGTGTACTGATAGTCATCCTCAACATTTTAATATGTAGTGGAGTAAATAAAGATAGAACGTCAACTTAATCGAACTATGACACTACACTACAACACTAGTTCCAGAATAGAGTGCACTGATAGTTATCTTCAACGTTTTAATCTGTAGTGGAATAAATAAAGATTGAAGGTCAGCCCATAACCAAACTATGACACTACACCGCAACACTAACTCCATAATCGAGTGTAGTCATCCTCAACGTTTTAATATGTTGTGGAATAAATAATTACTGAACGTCAGTGCCTAATCCGTCTCGCTAGACGACGTTTGTAGCTAGCAACTCCAGGCGGGCGGACGAACCATATAAGTCTAATTATATGAATCTTATACCTGTCGTTCTTTGTTCCTCACAGATTAACGATTATAAAAATATAGGGTTTTCACTAACACACACAATCTTAGTATATCTAACAACATATCCCTAATGGTGTTTAGAAAACAAACCTAATTTATATGGCTTTAGAAACAACGTGATGCTACAGGGAGACACTGGTGTGTTGGATCCAAAAAATGTGTCTAAGCATACTAGTCCTAAACTTCCCATTATAATTTTGTTTTTCAAGAATAATCTTTGATTGAAGTATTTTAGTATTTGAGATTCGTAAGACTTAAAAGATTTCCAAATTTTATTGTTCGTTATGATGAAATTGGGGCAACATAACGGCTGTTTTTAGAATATTTTCTATGTTTCAACCAACGTGAAGCCAACAATTTCCATGTATTTATAATTCACGTGATCAATATAGTACAATATTTCGCAAATAACGACTCTTAAGTGTTGAAGTCAATCATGTTATTTATTGCAATAAAAATTCATAAGTTAATAAAATAAAATTTATTTTTATAATTAATATAAAGTATATTAGTCAACTTTACATTCATTTTTACATAACTTATATATATTAAAGTTAATGCTCTATAACCTTAACTATTAATTATACAATTTCATAAATTTGACTTTTCCACCAAATATGACAATGTACTTTCATTTATTTGCAATTAACATTTTTGCTTATTTTTATATCTTTTCATGCCTCCATGACATACTTTAACTTATATATAAAAATCATCATTTTTGTGACTTTTAATCTTAACTTGTGTTATTATATCAATATATTTATAATCTTGTGATTTTTCTTAATAATTATATTCATATATCACAACATGGTATAAGTATATTATCTTTTAGCAATCTACTTTAACTTCCATGATTTATTAATGATTTATAACATTTTAAATTGTTATTTCATAAACTTTGACAAATAATAAGTACGATGCAATTTAACATACAAAAGCTTGAAAATTATCAAAACTTCATTTAACATGCATGTATTCTCCCCCAAATATTAAAACTATAAAAGAGAGACCATAGAAACTCACATTTGAAGCGTGAGTTCGATTTGTTCGGAGTTTGTTCATTTTTATGAAGCTTCATGTGAGAAGCCACATCTTGATGCCCTTTTGTGCTCAAACAAACCCCAAGATTTTTTTCGAAATATTTTAAACAAAAGGGACTTGATTTGTAATAATTTAAATTCAAAAAGGGTTGTTTTGAAATTAACTAACATAGGGGGCTGTTTTTGTGATAAATTATATTAAAAAGGACAGTTTTGATATTTTAAAACAATGTAGGGGCTGTTTTTGGTTAAAATGTACAAACAAGGGGTTGACTTGTAATCAATTAAACAAATAGGACTAATTTTGATTGACTAGTACATTTGGAGGGCTGTTTGGTTAATTTAACAAAAAGGACTTCTTTTTGTCAAAGTCACTAAATATACAAAGGGTGCGTCTTTGTTTCTTCAGTAGATCGAGAATGGGAGGATCGACCATCGAAGCAGCAAATCGAGATGGTTTGGTGGTGGCTAGGCAAATCGTGAAGGAAAGGGAAGCCAGTGAAAAGTCGTTGCCGGTGACAGTGACAGCGAAGGGAAGGGAAGGGTCTTCGGTCTTGACCGGTCGTGAAGAAGAGCGAAGGCAGAAATCGAGCGAGTGTCTTCGATCGTCGTCTGACCGAGAAGGGAGAAGTAAGAACGGAAATTGACAGCATGTGGGGGTGTTCGTGGGATTGCTCAGCAGATCGCAAGGAAGGGGAAGAAACCCATTTTCTGGCGATCCTCTTGGCCTTCTTTGACTCCGTCACCAGCAGCTACAGATCGAAGGGAAAGAGCGAAGGCAGATCGGTGACTTCATAGGGGTTTGTTGGCCTCGAAATCGGCCTACAAAGTGGAGGGTGGGACTAAAACTGATCTCCAACGACTAAGCCTTCAATACGGTCTTGGAGATCGAGAGAGACAACAACAGCCTTAGGGAGTGTTTATGGTTGTGTTACCCAACCAGAGTAAGAGCGGAGGAGGCAGTCACGGTGGTTGGAGGCCTCTTGTTTGGCTAGCGATTAAGAAACGAGAGAGAAGGGACGAAATGAGAGAAAGAGACTTTGGGAGGTTCTCGATTTTTATGTCATCAAACCGTCTCATGAAAATTTTATGTCTGCTTATTGTCTAGTTTGTGGGGATTCCAGAAATGTTTACGAAATTCAATTCTCCGTGAAATAACGTTTAAAATTTTGGTGATTAATTTGATTTACGAATCTGATTTTCATCGAAATTAAAAATATGTTAAAATGGAATAAAATAATGTACAAATCTCTAAAGCAGTTTACGAGGTGAGGTGCGTAACTATTTCAAACGGAACAGTGCACAATTTGTTTTAGGAAAAACAAATAAATACTGATTTTATAACTTAAAATGGACGTAACTTATTCATACGATCACTATGTTGGACGTTCTTTATATCCACGAAATTACGAGAACATAATCTAGTCATATTTCTTATCCATAACTCTCTCTGATATATATTTAATGCATAATTTTTTTTAAGTTAATAAAATTATTTTTTTGGTGATTTTCGATTCGATCTTCAACGATAGATGGTTTGAACAATTTGAAATGTTCTAAAAGTAATATAATATCTTTAATATACATTATAAACATAAAATTACACACGATTGGTCCTTAACACATAGCGGTTCGTGGTGGTTTGACCACCGAACTTTGACCAATTTTTACCGATTGTTAAACGTTTCCTAATTTTAATCACCACATCTAACATTCTGAAGATCCCAAAGACTCCTTCCTAACATGACCAATTCCACCTAATTATTTAACTCATTAAACAAAAAAAAAAAAACTAAAATAAACTTAAACCACTGTCAAGATTAAAACCTACATTCATCCGTTAATCTTGACTCATCTTAAATATTACTAAAAGATAAACCTTATGACATCATCTTAAATAATCTGGAACATTAATTGTATTTCAATCTTATTTTTTCCACCCTTAGATCAAATTGATGACATCATCTTCCCTATATGGAATATATTTAATTCCAATAAATGCTTTCCAATCATCAATCAATAACTTACATTCGTTGAAATGGAATATATTTAATTGCAATAAAAGCTTTCCATATATTACATCTTGAATTTTCAGTTATGAAGATTTTAATATGGTTAATCTTAAAAACATATTACTAACAAATCATTTCAATCAAAGCCTTAATATCAACCATTAATATAAATCCGTTTATATTAGTAAACCATTAATATAAAATCTTATTTTATTACGAAATCATTAATACCGAAAAATCATATTCAAATTATCACATACATATACGATTCATCATTGAATCCGCGACTCACATTTATTTTCAATCGTTTCTTTTCTTCAAACCTTCTCCTACAACATCGTTAATATTGCTTATAACTTCCATCATCATTCTCTGCTATAAACATTCGCTCTTGTGCGCTAGAAGGTCAGTACCTTCTTTCGCTTTTTATATTTTTTTCGATTATTTTTTGTTCCTATATCAAATGTATGTATTCATATGTTTCGATTTTCTTTGTCACAAATTACATGAAATTAGTTAACTACATTTCTGAAACTTTTCAAATAATCATGAAAAGATATTAGGTACCTTTAACAAAACAAAAATTAACTATCTTGGGAACTGACACTAATTACGAAAATGTTACTTTTATATATTAGAGATGATTATGATTTTTTTTTTTTAATTTTTATGTCATAAGAATCCGGTTAATTTTGGCATAATTTTAAAATATCATTGAAATTATTATGTTTTTGTATATCATATCAATCTACTTTTTTATCTTTGTATAGTAAAAATAAAAATTATTAATTTACACAACAAATATAGATATTTCAAATTTTGTAATTTTATTATACCTTACAAAATACAACTCCCTCCAAAATAAATTTTCGCCAGTAATTTCATCCATAATTTCAACAAATTTAAATTTGTATTTTCTTTATATAAATTTTTTTTAATGATCCTGATTTTTTTTTCTCCAAAAATATATCAAACATTTACGTCTTAGATAATGTTGCCCTATTATAATTATTATTTTCCAAAAGTATATCCGTTTAATGAGAAATTTGATATAATAAAGGAAGTGAATGTTAATTAAAATGAGATATATATTCCATAATTATTCCATGAGTTTATTAAAAAAATTAATATCAAGGTGTAAACATTAAGCATTTTTAAAGTGAAATTTCATAATATATACAAACGATTATGTTGTACAATGAAATATAAAATTGAATAGACTGAAAAAATAACACTATTAAAGCAGTCAATCTTGAAAATAACATAGTTATGAAAAATTATAAAGTAAGATAAAAATTATAAGATATTAGGAGACTTGTAAAAAGTACATTTAGTAAAAGCGTTACGGTTATTAGAAAAAATAAGTCCGTTAAGATTAGTGAAAATACAATATATAAACTAAATTATCACAATAGTAATGAAATGTCATTATTTGATATTTCATATAACTGAAAGATATATCAAATTACATTGATGATATACTAAAATTATTCAAAGTTGCGCCAAAACTAATGCAAAGTTCTTGCGAACACCAAATAAATAAGAACAAAAATAAAAGCTAACATTTATATTTATAATCAATTTAAAATAAACCAATCGTGATTTAGAAAAGAATCTCCATTGATGATATACTAAAATTAAATCTCTATAACATTTAACATTTTATAAATTATATTACATAACTTTATTTGGATAAATGAAATAGTTGTCAATATTTAATGTCATAAAAAAAATGGTATATTGGTTGTCAATATATGTTTAAATTAGGTAACATTATTATGCAAGGAACGTCTAATTAAAATGTTTATAAATATATAAATATCATAACTATATAAGACGAGGAAAGTCGTTCAACTAATAAAACAAAAAATGATGTCTACAAAGAGATCTTTCAATGATTATATATATTTATCGTTTTTAATGTATTTTCTACACATTTCAATAATACCAATAATCATATTTTTTTTTTATAATCATTATACAATATCTATAAATGATTATATGTTTTTTATGCGTTTCCCACGTTTAACGCGGGCTATAATCTAGTTTCTTCATCAAAACAATGCCGGTTCTTCCACTTGTATCAAGTTTGCGTCTTTGTTATTGTATTTGTCATTCCACTTTGCACACTCATAACTAAAGTGTCCAAAGTCTCCACAATTAAAGTATCGAAATCCACTTTTGTCACATCAACCTCTTCCTCTTCCCCGGCCTCTTCCACCTCTTTCAAAGTTTCTTCCACATCCCACAACAAATAAATTTACATTTAGTGGCATTATCTTTTTGTGCCACTATAGTATTGGTTTAGTGGCATATACTTTTAAGTGCTACTATATGTATAATGCACGATTAGAAATTCTAATTTGTATCTTCCGCTTCAAATTCCCTCCATGATTGAAAAGGTTCAACCACATTAAATTTAACTTTAGATTGAATTCCCTCCAAGATCAAAAGCGCCACCCACCCTAAAATTAGGTTTAGATTTTAAATAGAGTTCCCCACTCCCCCCTAGTTCATTTTTTTTAGATCGATGTATTCCCCTAATTCATTTATTTTGTATGTGTAATCGTGAATCACATAGTTGGAGCTGAGAAAAAGGGACATAGGCGAGAATATGAAGGGAGTCAATGTAAAACACACGAGAGAGTTCCATCTTATTGTGTATCGATCTTTGTTTTTTTGGAAACGATTGTCAAATCTGAAACATGAACACAATCATCGATGATATCTGAAATATCGAAGGTAAACTTTAATTTGTGTTTTAGGTTTACTTGTCTCTTCTTTACCTCCTTGTGAGTTTTCTGGTTTGAAGAGGGTTCTAATCAAAGTAATTGAAGTGTCTCTTAATCAACTATATTTAGGTTAGATTTTTTTCTTCATATTTGAGCCCTAACAATTTCATTTTTTTTGCCCTAAAGTTAGTGTTGATGAAAGATTTAATTATGTAGCCATAGATGGACCAACGTGATTGAAGTTATGGTCATTTTTGCTTCTTATTCATCTCTGATACATTTATGCGAACAACCTATAATCAATACATTTGTGCCCCCCATATTTAAAATACATTCATCTACATATTTTTGTAGGTTATCATGATTAAAAATAGAAGGAAGTAGAGATAGTTGTAGAGGAACATGCCAACATGGATTTGATTTATTGTATATGAACGAATGAGGACAAAAAATGGAGATTTAATTATATTTTCAATTAGGTACATGGATTTAAGTCTTTTACCCCTTAGGATAAATAGGTACTTATAACTATGAATTCTATTAGATAACAATTAAATCAGATACTCAAGAAGATAACATCCTTCTTGTGTAAACTTGTATTCTCCAATTTCTTATATTAAATGAAAAGGAGATATGATGGTTGCTTTCGCTAATTACTCTTTTTTTTAATTATGTTTTAGTTCAGAGAAAGTGCTCAATAATTGACTAAAATGAACCCCATATCTTCACAGTACCTTTTACAAGAACAAGAGTAGCCATTATGTAAGTCCTTAGAGATCAATCATTTACATAAACTGGTTTATCTTTTTGGCTTCTAGTTCTTTTTTCTTTATAGTAATACTTTTTAAATTTTAAAAATCCTTTGATGTGGGTATAAGATGATTACACTAAAAAAAGTGAAAATCAAAATTGTTGTAACAAAAGAATCCATAACCTCAAGAATTGAAGATTTAACCATCTGCTCTCCTATTTTTTTAACACAAAAGGATTTCAACACTACATTTGTTATACAAATGTTGTAGATCTGCAATGTACATGAATGATCCAGCAGGTCAAACGTCACTACCTAGTAATACTTCACATATTGATATGGTTAGTGCAGATTTAGGAAATCATCTTTTTCTTTATCTATTGTGTTGTTTTTAAAGAATATTGTGTGTAGACTCTAAACTAGTGGGAAATGGAACCTTAAAAGCATTAATTTGTTGTTTTTATCTATAACCATGTTGGATGCAAAAACAGGTTATCCACCGGCATATAATAGTATGGTAAATTTAATCACAACTCATATTTTTACTTATTTTCACAGGTTTATACACACTTTTAGGAAAAACTACATGTGTTGAAGGACTAGACTAACAGAGGGTTTCAAGAGCTTGTTAGAGAACTTAAATAAGAAGGTACACCATGGATTTTATAAAATATGCTTTCACCTCCCCTTTGGGTTTTAAAATGTAATTTTATCTCCTTGCAGGTGTTACACTATGTTGTATACATAAAGTAAATGGTTTGGTTAACTTCACGAAGGCAAATACATTCCATTATGAGTATAGCTCCAAGGCCTCCATAATTGAAGTGGTTAAACCATTTTCGAAGTCAATCAAGTTTTGTGTTTCCTCCTCTAACAAGTATTTAATTCAATAGTATTATGTATTGTGTAGTAGCACACCATTTAGAATTATTACACTTTTTGAAGAAATTTGTGGTTTATATGAATATTGTTTTTAGACAAGTCTGAATTTATGTAACGATATAATGTTTCAATTTATTATTTTAGATGTCTTATTATTATTTTATATTTCATTTAAAATTAAAAAAAAAATAGACCTAATTTATTATTATAACTTTTGTGTTAAAATTGCCAATAAAAGTATAAAAATGATATTTATTTTAATAGTTAAATAGTGTCATAAAATAGTGCCACTATAACCTAAAAATGCTTTAGTGACATGATTAAAAAGTGCCACAAAAACCTAACAGGGCCGCAACGACACAACAAAAAAGTGCCATAGGCCTTTAGTGGCAGTGTTTTTAGTGACACTTTTTTTTTGTGCCGCTGATTGCCCAGAGGACCTTTAGTGGCACTTTTTTGGTTTTTAGTGACACTAAATGTCATTTTATTTGTAGTGTCCTCTTTCGTGTCCACTACTTTTACCATACCTTTGTTCACTTGCCATCATGAGTTGATCTTGCTCTTCCTCTTTTTCTTCATGACTTTGAAGCCTTTCTTAATAAGCTTTAACCCTTCCAACTGAATCTTCAAATGACACAGTTGCACGATCAAAATATTTTTCAATAGGAGCTTCAATTGGCAAGTATTTCTTTGGATTCAAATTGACAAAACTTCCTTACAATCTCCTAATCTTCAAGAGTTGACCCAAGACTATTGAATTTGGCAACAATACCACTTATGTTGCCCGGAAAGTCATTGATTGACTCGTTGTCCTTCATCTTTAGCATCTCTAGTTCATTTCTTAAGGTTTGTAACCTTGCCTTTTGCACCTGTTCGACTCTTATATACCAAACATTGATTGATTCCGAAACTTCTTTGGCACTTTTGTGGTTAGCAACCTGCAAGATAACATTTTCTAGTAGAGTTTGGAAAATTATACCTTTAGTGGTATAATTTTATTCTCTTCAACCACATCTTTGGTTATAGCATCCCAATGTCCATATGCCCTTAACACAGTTTCAATCATACTAGACCAAGTGGTGTAATTGGTCTCGGTTAATTTAGGGCACTAAAATGGTACAACGGTACCTTGAATTACAATTTCTTTTGATCCTCCTGCCATTCTTCTTTCCTAAACTTGCTGTCTATTATTTTTGCAAGTAATTTGGTAAAAGTTGGTACATTTATGTGTTTCTTTCTTTCTCAAGTAAGCAATAGTTTGTCACGGTCTTCTTTCTTTCTTTTTTTCTTCTTTCTTTCTTTTTGGCGGCCTTGTCTATAGTAGTGATATCTTTAATCCTTCATGCGATTTGTCATGAAATCACCACTTGCTTTCTTCTAATCGAGCCTAGACTCTAATACCAAATGTTCGAAATCAAACCCTTTAATTTACACTTGACTGCAACAACCATGGGGGTGTTGAGGGGGGACAAAGTGGGCAGTTACACATGACCCAATTTTTTTTTATTATATATTTATATTTAAAAATAAAAATTTATAATAACAGTAAGGGTCTTTTTTTCTGACTCATCCTGGGCCTTTAAAAATATTTAAGTCCTTAGAACCGGCTCTCGCAACAACATACAATACAAAAACAACACTTGATACGTGATTTTCAGGAAAGATGAATAGATGGAGGAAGAAGAGATTTCCATGACTCTATGTTGCTGCACTTTAATTCAGAAAACAAAATGCTTTTATAGCCTACAAAACCTACCGACTCTAAACAAAAACTAAGCGTACGTATCCTAATTTTAATCACCACATCTAACATTCTAAAGAGCCCAAAGACTCGTTCCTAACATGACCCATTCAACCTAATTATTTAACTCATTAAACAAAACAAATACTAAAATAAACTTAAACAACTGTCAAGATTAAAACCTACAATTTTTGCCATGTAGGATAATATAAACATGCAAAATCATCAACATATAACCTATTTACCCGCTCATAAATCACTAACTGGTGACATCGACACAAAAAAATACTACACTTTTTAAGGACATAGTATAAATAGAATTAAACGATTAGTGATTTGGTGCATAAATTTGTGACACTATTTGGTAGCATTAACCCTTCTTCAACCTGCATAATTTTTTTGCAAAAATCCTTCTATTGCGACTATATGCATGCCTTGATTTAGATCTACTTTCGATCCCTGCGTCCTTTCTATTCTTTTTTCTTTCTTTTTATATATGTTCAGGTGGAGTACAATGACATATAGCTATTTAGTTCTTAGCTTTGTGTCATTGTATTCCAAAATACAAATTAACTCTGATTAATTATAAATACAGTCCCTGCATTTTTTTAATTGAAACATAACATCACGTAAGTGTAATCTTGTTTATATAATGTAAACATATATTCTAGGTAATAGTTCATACACATCAGGCAATAAAGGAGAAAAAATCCAACCAAATATGGTTTTCTAAACATGTAATTTACAACCCGTAACAGGAATCAACTCTATTTGGAGTACAACTTCACCACATTCAACATCTGTCAATCGAACAACCATGTCTTGTACAATTTTTCCATTCTCCCAAACAATGCAGCTCTCATCGGATAAATAGTTTTGCTTTTTGGGTTGGATACGTTCGAGTTTTGTACCATTTGGGACGTTTTTCAAGTCCAAACCCTTTTTAAGGCATTCAATGTAGGGTTTTACATCTATGTCTGCCACACCCATACTATCATCATTGCTAAACCTATCCCTGTCGTACACAGCCTGAAATATAGTAAACAAATTTGCTTTTGAACAAAAATAATATATTGAACTCTAGTTGTGTATGATTAAGAATAGTGTCGTTGGATTTTTATTTGGAGTCAAGATTTTCGAAAGGCGGATACTTACAATACTAATTGGAGTTTTGGGATCCCTCATGGTGAGAGTCAATTCATCATCCCATATAGGATTGCAGTTCCCCTTGATAACCTTTGTCTTTGTTTTCTGCATTACAACGCAAGTTCTTCCATGAGAGCTGACTATGGAAATCAAGAGTTCTGGAGTTTGATTTTCTTTCCATTGTTGTTTGAATTAATCACATTCATGCAAGATACTTATGATCCTTTGAATGAAAACTTATATCTCGTATAGAATCTCAAAAACCTTCTATTTTCGATAAAAGATTATTAACAAGACATTGTTTTGCAACATTTAAGGGTGTCTATGAAGGCCTACTTGGTCGCTAAATGGAATTTATGGGAACCATTGCCTTTAGTATCCCTTTATAATAGAATCTTGAAATTCAAATTTTGTCCCGGATTCCTATTCTTTATTGTCCCATTTCAGAAAGAACATTAAAACTAGCTAGATCATTAATGCAATATATGATAACATGAAAAAATTCATTGTTCTTCATCTCAGATTCTTGTTCTTTATTGTTTCCGCAATACCTTTCTGTATATATGGCTGAAAGCTGGTATTATGATAACACAAAAAAATTCAAATTAATATGATTCATCTTAAAACGTTATATGATCAAATGAAGACAAGAACAATAAGGAATCGATTTAATTACTTCTTTCATGTTTTCGGTGTAGAAGAGCAATATATAAAATATATCAAGCAAGAAACTCAGATCATTTAAGATTTTTTTTTTGGTGGAATAGAGAGACCTGGCCATCCAAGGTGGCAACGAGATAAGGATCGCTGCTTTTGGCGTCACGAACTGCAAGATTAATCCCTCTCTTCACTCGCAACTTCAATAATCCGAGGATGCCTTCCATTCTAATCTCTACAGTATCTCCTTGATCCCTCCAATACTTTGATAGAAAAAAATTGCATAACCTAATTTAACTTTGTTTTTTTCTTGTCAAAAATGTAGAGAGAGAGAGAGAGGGGGGTTGATTATTGACCCAAACAAAGAGCTACCACGTATGTAAGGAGATGTCGTCAAAACCGCACAAATCTCTCTCTCTCTCTCTCTCATGTGTACAAAATTTCGATCTCACAGTTCAAGGCATCTGATCCGGTATCAAAAGAATAACAGAGCCTCGAGTTCTTGATAATTCTTTTGGTTCTTAATTAGATCAAACCCCGAAAAAGTTATTTAAATCAAGAAAGTATTGCGTTGCTCTTGATTAAGATTCTTTTGTTACACTTTACGTGTACTTTTAGCATTCAAAAGATCCTGAGGTTCGGTACGATTATTATCCAAAATTTTACTACTAACCGCAAATGCGGTTAATCCATTTTCAAAACCGTTTGGTACGGTTATTTTTGCGGTGCGGTTAGACAGTTATTTTTACGGTGTGGTTTTGTTTTTTCTGTGTTGCGGTTATTAACCGCATTGATTTGGTGAAGTTATTTTGTGTGGTTTTTAACCACAGTTTATATAGCTTAAACGGTTTTAAAAGTTCAAACATATTACTTGTAATAATAAAAATTAACTTAAGTCACAAATAATTAATATCTTAAAAGCGTCAAATCAATAATAATTAAAAATAAATTTTTTAAAGTTGTATAATTTCATCATTTTTTAAAGTAAACATAACAAAAAACCATATTTTTGTTGTTTAATATTTTATTCATCTTTCAATCATGAAACTTGTCTTATTTTTAATATTTAATATCTTAATATATATATATATATATATATATATATATATATATATATACACGGTGCCGTACGTTTTTTTTTTCGGTTTTTGAAAACTAATAACTGTACCGCACCACGAATTTGCGGTTTTTAAAAAACATAAAACTTCATCATCGGTTTTTATTGTGGTTGCGATTTATACGGGTAATTTTAGTTGCGGTGCGGTATTTGTTTACACCTACTCTTTATCATCAATATCATTTTCATTTCGGTAAGTAAATCTTATTTACATACCTTACTCACGAAAAAAGAATACATTATTATTAACAATGGTACTGCTCCTCCAACGGAGATTGATGTTTGGTGAGTGATTAGAAAAGTTGGTTGATATAATAATACTAAAGCTATACTACTAGTATTAGTATTATACTATTTTATTATTATTATTATTATTATTATTATTATTATTATTATTATTATGGTACAGCTACACATTTGTACAACATACTATATTTTATTGATTCATCAGTCTCGATATATGATATATATTTATGACTATAATATGTCTCAAAGGCATCAAATTCAACCACTAATAAGTTCCTTAAAAAATCAATACCGACACATGTGGTACTGAAATTCAATCCTTAAATATTTTTCATCCAAATTCAAAATTAGGTTACTTTAACACTCGATGTTAATCCCACTCAATGTTAATTCCTAACTAGTGTGTATTCTAATTTTTGCTCTCCTGTTTCTATATTGTTTCTATATGGTAATGTAAGCTGTGTTTGAAGATAAATGTTGATAATATTAGAACATCTGCAAAATGTTGTTGGTACATTAAAAGCATTTGGAAGTAAATGACTGATAGTGAAGCATTGCAAAAACCATTTAACATATGGATAAAAGAAGACATGAGTGAGCTTTTGTTCTTATGTCTCCTCTTGTATGGCTTCATACATTTTGATTTTGTTTTTGGTGAGTAGGATTGACAAACGGATGCACTTCATGAAGTAGATAGACCAATATGCCCTTATCATCTCTGCTAAGCCAAATACAAAAACACATTAAGAACATAAAATCTAAAACAAAATGGTTGTTATTCCTTCCAAGTCCCATCAAAATCAATATCATTATGCATTTCCATGCTTTAACACAACAATCATTTGAATCAAGAAAATCATTTATCTTTAATCACAATTTACTAATTCACAGATCTGGTGAAGTTACATTCACAATATGTGAAAAAAATGATGTAACAGACAAAAAATCTCAATTTGGCATTTTAACAAACACTCGGTGAGCATAATTTAGTTGAGGTTTTACTGACTTTCATAATGGAGAATAAAAAAAACCAACGAAATCAAATAAGAAAAAAAGAGGTTTGATGCTTCTGTAGCAGTAAAAGAACAATTTTTTTAGCTACTTATTGCTGCATCCATCATCGTTTTAACAATCATACAATATCTTTAATCTAAATCTATGTGCCTAATTTCAGAAAGCATGGTAATAGATAAAAAGAAGTGTGGTATTAGTAGAGTGGAAGTACCAGTGACGAGGGACGACTTCCATAGAAGGACCTTGAGAGGTTCTATAAAGGAGAACCACAAAAATCAAATCGTTTGTTCAAAAGAAAGTGAAGTGTTGGTTTGATACAGTGGAGAAAGAAAAAGAAATAGAAATAGAAATAGAATCTTCCCCTGAAAACCGGTGGCCATTCATTTGACTTGTTTGTAAATCAACATGTTTCAGATATGAAAGAAATATAATAATAATTGTTAGATTTTAATCACACTTTGGACTTACATCGACCACCTAGTGGACAGAATTGCTTGACGGAAGTGAAACGGTTGTCCATAGCCATAACTTACTATACCAGGTTTACCAACTGTTGTTTGATCATCTTCACTCAATCCTAAAATAAATTTTAAAACAAAAATCAGAAGCAGCAAATTCAAATAAACCCTAATTGACGAACATTAAAAAAACATAACCGATTACCTGGATAAAATCGAACAAAATGGAAGAAAAACGGAATAGAAGCAGGGTCAGCGGGGATGAGGGTTTTATTGAATGTCTGTTGTGGAAGAGAAGGACTCGTCTGTGTCTTCTATGGGTGAAAAAGAATCGACGGCGTTGTCTAGAAAACGATATGATCGGTTGCTTCATCTCTGTTATCAGCAAAAACCGAAAAGAAAACATACCTGCGGTGGAGATGACTGGAGGTGGCGATGCGAAGTGCGGAGACAACAGGAGTGCCGATATGTAACTTCCACTTGCGTAGATTGAGCTCGTGAAGATGATGGAAGGAGTTGTCGATCCATTCGTGGCCGACCTGTGACTATATCGTTGGCTGGATGGAATTGAAAATAGAGAAGAAGAATCGAGAGATGGATGGAGTCGGTGAGGAAAATCGGGAATAGAGTCTATGGCGGTGGGATGGTTTT
The DNA here is from genome assembly GCF_002870075.4 of Lactuca sativa. NCBI lineage: Eukaryota > Viridiplantae > Streptophyta > Magnoliopsida > Asterales > Asteraceae > Lactuca > Lactuca sativa. Next base: position 65,568,858 of record NC_056630.2, read on the forward strand.
AGGGATTTTTAACAGGAAGAGAATAAGAAGCGGTGGACAGCAGGCAATCACAGGAAAGAACTATTAAAGAACGGAGAGCAAATTTTACCTTACAGAGAGAAAAACGAAAGAGGAGGAAGGAGATCGTCCAGCAAAAAGAAAGAGAAACGAAGAACAAAGAAGACGATGAAAGAAAGAGACAAAATGAAGCAACAAACAACGTAAAGACACGTTGATAAAAAATTACAAAACACCCCCTACAAATCATACAAATGGACAAAAGTATAAGCAAGCAAAGAAGAGGGACGATTGTTGGACAAATTTCAACAGTTTACTGTTGAAATTTTTCACAATCTTAAAATATATATATATATATATATATATATATATATATATATATATATATATATATATATATATATATATATATATATATTAATAAGCTTCCTTCAAAATAGTATTTGTGACTAATTAATTGATCCGGCATAATATATCTATGACTAAATAATCAATCATATATATTAACTTATAGTCCATTTTGTCTGTAAATAATGCATGTTTATTAGGGATTGAAATTACAGTCTTTAGAAAGTTTCTTTTCAAATGCCAAATTAATGCAATTTTATCAAAAACTAAAATTCAATTCTTAATAAGTTCTTTCCAAAATCAAAATTTATGAAAGTTTATCAGGGTTTGAAATTTAGTCTCTAATACGTTTCTCTCAATAGTCGAAATCGCCTCTAGTCTATTCAAGACTGAAATACAGTACTCGTTGATAACTACATGTGGATATAAAGAACGTCAAAAAATGAGCTCGTATACAAGATATATTATTTTTACAAAATTCAGTTTGCGCATGTGCGCACCACGCGCTTCGTGCGGCCTGGCACTTAGATTTAAGGTAGATTTTTTGCAGACGTGGTCCAACAGGAAGCCGACATGTGTCATCCGTTGGGGGAGCCAATAGCAGCTCCCACTGAAGCAATTGTAGCAGCTCCGACCCCTATTAGTTTTGCACCTTCTAACATATATAGTTGAGAATTCTCCTCACGCTTTTTCTTTTTCATTCACGATCACTGATGAGCGCCACACACCTATAGAAAACGTCGTATGCTCCCATCTTTGTTCTTCACAAACAAGATCGATGTTCCCCATGACGAATTTCTCGGTGGAATGAATCCCTTGTCTAACAATTATTGCAGCTGTGTAGACAACTCCTGCATCTTGGGAGGAGCCAACCAATACGGTACTTTAGCTATCGGGGTCGCACGTTGAACCAGATCAATCCTAAACTCAACCTGCATCTCTAGAGGCACCCCAAGCAAATCCTCCAGAAGCACATCTGGATAATCCCACACAATATGTACATCATCCACAGTCGTCTTACCCTTATCACGGGTATCCATGATATAGACGATAAATCCAGAACAACCCTGCTGAATATAGCGTCTAGCCCTCGCTACTGAACAGAACATCGGCCCACTCTGAGCTCTCTCTCCCTGAACCACTAACTCTCCCACACTTGGGGTTACAATCTGAACTAACTGCTGCTCACAATCGATCACCGCCCCAATGGGGCTCATCCAATCCATACCCAAAATAACCTTGTTCCCACGAAAAGGAATAGGAACCAAATCAACTAGATACTGCTCCCCGAACAACTGGAGAATACAACCCCGATGAACCCTCGCTACCCGTATATATCTATCATCTACAATCTCGAAATTTAAAGGCCAATCCGTCTCCCCTGTAGCTCCGACAAACCTCTTTCTAAGCACAGACGACACAAAAGATTAGGTAGCCCCCGATTAAAACAATAGCAATATAGGAATACCGTTCACAAGGAACGATCCTAAAATAAAACACACAAATATAAGTAGGAAATTCGATATAAATAAAGAGATACGGAGAAGATACATACCTCTCACCACATCAGGAGTTGCACGAGCCTCCTCGGTTGTCAATTGGAAAGCCCTGCTCTTCACCACAGGTGCATTCGCCTTGCCCAGGCGGCCGTCAGTAATTCGTAGAGTTGTAGGATCAAGTGCTGACACCGGTCCTGCTGCAGTCAAACTCGAACAATGGGTTATCTTGTGCCCCCTCTGATTGCCATGGAAGCAAATCACATAACATATCGGGGTGGTGGAGTTAGTAGCAGTACAATCCCTGCTGATATGACCTGTTTGGCCGCACTTGAAGCAGCCAGAACCACCCACCTTGCACGCCCCATCGTGTGACCTACCGCATTTGCCCAGCGGCCCTGACCCTGCTGGGCCTTCCCTCTCATATCAAAAACCTTGGGCCTCTTGCTCGAACCCTCTGCATTCGACACATAATTTGGCTTCCTATTCTTCTCCATCTCCAGATCAATCTCTCTTTCTCTAGCCCTTGCTATCATATCCTCCAGCATCTTGCAGTTGGATCAGCTTACAAAATGTCGAATGTTACTCCTTAATATCTCATGATACCTCGCCTTCTTCATCACCTCATCCGCCACATGTTGGATTAGATGTCTAAGCCCATAACTATTATTAGTATATACTCAACCCGAGAGTAGCATGGTCCATTTGGGTTGCATATCATCATGACAATTTGTTAGGATAGACTCTTGAGAGAATGTTTTGTATGATTTATTAATATATTATAAATTCTAATATATTAATATGAAATCATATGTTTTAATTAGTATTGATCAAGAATTAATTTGTAATTATTTTAGTGATCAAAATAGACTAACTAAATCTATGGGGACTAATTATGGTAATTAATTATATTTATATGTGTTGGACTTATGATCCATTTGGACCAAGTTTATGTATGGACACATAAAGAGTTGGGCCACATGAACCATGGATCATAATACCCATGGGTATGGATTTGGGTTATACCCATGACCTTTGGAATCCTACATATAAATAGGTCACTCCATAGCCAAAATCGCCACTTCTAGTTCTAGGAGCTGGTGAAGTTGATTTTAGTGTGGAAGGAATTCTATCTCAAGTTCTACCTTTGTCCATGATGTGTTGTGACTTCATTTGAGGCTTCCACACTATTGGGGCTAAGCTCTTAAGGCCAAATACATCAAGACTTCAAGCTACATAAAAGGTATGTTACCCTAACTAGTATCTTATATGGTTCATGTTAAATGCATGCTAGTTATAGGTTTAATGCCTTGGAAACCATTTACATGTATAATTTGTGAAAACATAGATCCAAGGTATTTAGGGTTGTGGATGCACCATAGGATGTTGTAGTATACAAAACCCATCACTACATACTGCAAAACCAATACTGACCTCTCACGAAACATCGTGGTGCTCTCAGCCACCGTCTCAGTAGTCTGGAGGAGATCCTGAAACTCCCGCGCCAACTGTTGCACCTCGATCACCGATCTAAACTCAACCCTGAATCTTGTCGTAAAATCATCTCATGTCATTTCATCAACAACCTCATCACCGAATGTGACAACACAAAGTTATTCTGTTACATTACCCCGTCACCGTTAACGGAATATTCCATTTTATAAAAGCTCCATTAATTAGAGGTCGCAAAATAAATAAACATTTTATTTATTTATATTTTTGTGTCGTTATAGTCGTAATAAAGTAAATAAAAACACTTAAGTTGCATTTCCATTTAATTGGAAAAAGTTAGTTTTATTATTACGACCACTAAATCGGGTGCGACCAAAAGCCCCGTATAACAGTAGTATCGGGTAGATTCCCACTGAGCTCCAACTCCAACCCATATATAAAGGGGAATGGACTTCATTCCACCCCTTTTACTCTCTCTCTAAACTCTCTCTCATACAAGCCCGATTTCGCCTCAAATTCGCAACCAAACGCCTCCCAATCGTAAGTCCCCTTACCCTAGTTTGTTCTAAACATTATGGATTGTGGTTTAACCCCAAAAATCGACCTTAGAAGCTATTAGAATGGAGTTTACGGCCTAAGAGCCTCCTTAGGCCGTAAACCCCTTAAATGAGGCCAAAATGACCCAAATTTGTCCTTTTGAGCCTAGGAACCAATTAAGCATTTAGCCTAGGAGTGTTTGAAGCATAAAACAATCAGTTTTAGGGCATAAAAGAGAGTTTATGGCCCAAGCACATGCTTAGGCCGTAAACACCTCAAACCCTTGCTAAAATTCCCTAAAAACACTCCCAAACCACCCTTAGGCTTAAGACATAAATTAGGGACATGCTATTTCGGGTTTAGAACAATTAAACACTAATAAATGAGGGGTAAAAAGGAGTTTACAGCCCAAGCAAGTGCTTAGGCCGTAAACACCCCCAAACCTCACCAAATGATGGTTTTAATCCCCCCAAGTGGCCTCATACTTCATTATAAATCACTAGAATTGAACCAAGGGCCTTAAACTTCAATAAAACTAGGGGAGTAGGAGTTCACGGACTTGAACTCCCATAGGGGTGGTTCATGGGCCGTAAACTCCCATTTAATGCCCAATTGGTGCCCTAAACTCCCCATTTGACTTGGAAAAATGCTTAGGGATTTACCCTCTACCACTTAAGCCCTTAAAACACCAAAAGAAAGAGTGTATAGGAGCTTACGGCCGCAAGCTCCCTTGCTTAGGGCCGTAAACTCCTCAAAGGGTCCATTTGATACTTTAAACCCATTCACACATTTGATATTTGAGTCTAGCAAAATTCCACAATTGATATAAAGCCCTTAAGCATCCTAGAACACCCTCACCATGAGTTTACGGCCGTAAACTCATGGGGAGTTGTCCGAGGGCCGTAAACACAACAAGGAGAGTTTACTCTTGAAGAGTAAACTCCATTCCTAAGCCATTCAAGCCCTTAAATGTTACCCGGGACACCCTAAACACTTAACCAAGCGTTTTCCGCTCTTTAGGATGCGTATACTTGTTTAATTGGTATTATATATACTAATTGTATGTAAACATATGTTATCATATGTTAATAGGTCACTAAGTGTGTCCAAGTCTTTACTTGACACCGAGCACCCAACCGGTGCCTTCATCGGATCCACTTACACCAGGTGAGTTCATACCCCTGAATGAACCTTTTAAATGTTTTTGCATGTTTTATAGGGGGGATACAAGTTAAACATGTCAGTTATCATATCAATCACATGTGATTGATAACCCGCATGCACAAGGATTTACCACACTGTTAACTGTTTTACCGAGTATGATACTATAAATGGTTTTCTAAAATGTTTTCACTTATTCAAATCTTTTACTTATATTGTTTTATCAATGTTTCATTTAAAACTTATTTATGAGAGTTTTCCAAAGGATTTCCAAAGGTTTTCAAACTTATTTTACAAAAGATTACCCTGTCGTGATTTTCTCAAGAATAAAGGTTTTCTTCCATGTTTTGATACTCCCTCTTAGTTTAAACTCCTACTTGATAACTATTTCACGTCGTGACGCGTTTACACTTGTTATTGCCTTTATTTCGCTTATACGTGTAGTCGCTTATGCCTATTGGACGCTCTTACTTCACTTGTTGTCATTTCCACTTCGTGATACACTTATATTTGGTAACGCTTATACTTTACGATTCGGTTGTTCACACTATACGCTTATACTTCACGATTCGGTTATTCCACACAATTCGGTTATTCACACTGTTCGGTTATACATCATGATTCGGATATTCACACTGTTCGGTTATACTTCACGATATGATTCCACTTATTACACACTCATACTTAGTTAGATGTATGTATGTATGTGCTTGTATAGATGCATATAAATAATGATTGAAGGAATTAGGAAGGCTTGTTCGCCCTATTTCCTTTTCTTCGTTGAGATGTGGTCTGGTGGGATCGGATGTCCATCCGAAGGTCGTTTGATTTATTAGTTATATATTATGTATACGAGCATAGCCATATAGGTTTACTTTAGTCAGTTCAGTTATGAGTCTCTACCTCTAGTTCAACATTGTATTGGAAACACACTACCCACTATTTGGGATGCATCTTCGGGACACGGCCTTCTCTGTCGTCTAGTTGGTAACCAGAGTCTCCTGTAAGGAGAGCGTACATTGTGTGTATAGATCTATACAGGATTGACACCCCCTCACCCTGACTGCTAGCTACAGTCCACGACCCACCAAGCCAAGGGGTGACAAATGTCATATTCTCTAGACGCTTGTAGGGCGTCAGGTACTCTAGTTTCGGTTAGTATGGTTACGAGTATCCCAGGTTACCTTATAATTCATGGCCTTAAGGTAATGGTTTTTCACCAGCAATTTACACTGTATGCTGGAACCCACTCTCGGAGTCACACTGTTTTTAGACCTTGCTAGATGTATCTTTCATTTGATATTGTCTGGGGTCTGTATTCACTGTTTTTAGACCTTGCTAGCTGTATCTTTCATTTGGTACTATCTGGGGTCTAAGTCTCTCTTAGTTAGACTGAGCCAGGCATGTCGTTTGTTCAATACTCTCCTGGAGTCTATGATTCCTTTTGCCTTAGTCAGCAGTCCTCACTGCTGAGGCATATGTTATTTTCCCTGATTCCTCTTGCTTTCTTTAATAATCAGATTCTGTATTTTGATAATGATAGCGATTAAGGGAAAAACTACTTTTTACCACATAACTCCGTCCAGTCTTGGTAGAAGACTGCTTTTATTAAAGAAAATATAGGATTTTCTGGAAAAGACACTAATGTAATAGATACACTTAAACTACCACTTTTATTAAAGTTATTTGAATAAAATGCCACTAAATGCTTATGAACTCACCAGCATTTGTAAAAATGCTGATACTCGCTTTTCAAATAACTTGTATTCTCAGGTCAGCATTAGACAGGTACATCCCCAGAGCTTCTGATGAAGATAGCTTAGTACCATGTTGTACTTATTATATTTACTTGTATTACTTCATTGTATTGTAATGTGAATCATGTAAAACTATTACTATTAATGCAATGTTTTGTTGTACTTTGATTACTATAATGCATGTGTTGTGATACTTGACATGACGTCATCCACCCCAGAACGTTTCCGCCGTTCCGGTTTTGGGGTGTGACACCGAATGCGCACCCAACCAATATCGTGCCTTGTCCTTCAGAAGACAGGAAGCAAGTTTGACCTTTGCCCCCCTTCAGGACAACTGTTGGTGCGGAAAGCATTAGCAACATCCGCTAACCACCTCCTGCTCGCTATCGAGTCCTTCGCCTTATGATAGTCTGAATCTCTACATACCCGAACATCCCTGAAGGTCAGAGAATGCGCTCCCACCATGGCCACCATATCAGAACGAAAGGAGCTCAAATGATCATCCAAAATCTCCAGAATGCCCTCCTTGACCGTACCAAATATCACAGGAGTTTGTTTAAGAATCCAACACGTAATCTCAAACGAAATGAACTCCCTCGTCTCATCATCCAACTGCCCGACTACAGAAACTAAGCTCGGGCCCTCCCCAACACCAAAACTGGCCACCAACTTGCCTCGCAAAGTGTACCATACTGAAAATAGACCATATAAACCATCAGAATACACATCAAAAATATAGCAAGGGATCACAAAACTATACAAGCTTCCTAGTTCCATCACAACTCTCCTTGACTCGAGTACGGATCCTATGCTTCTAGTAGTACGGGCCCATACTACCTTCCACATCTATCCATACTTTCCTCAAGGATTGCCTTGAATCCACCAAGTCACTTTATATCCATACAATTAACCCTCATCAAGATAAGGCTCCTAGCACTGAATCTCTTCCTTGGTTTTCCTAGGGAAAACTCCACATCACTCTCTGCCATCAGCTGCCGAAGGAACTCCCGCTAACTTCCTATAACTAGATCATGGATACAATTGCATATCAAAAAAACTAGATAATTCTTCAAATGAAAGGTCTCACACTACAACGGTTGGACTCAAACAAGAGGTGCACAATAGAGTTAATGCCTAACCCTCTAAAATTATCTAGTCTCAGTAGTATGTAACCTAAGATATTCACTTACTAGTTAGCTAAAACTAGTGAGAACTCCTAAAAGGCACAAAGCAGACAACATTCAAGCATCAAGTAACCATAACTAAGCATAACCTAATAATACCATCTTATCACTGACTGATCAGTACTAGCATGCAAGTCTACAGGCTCATACAATAGGCATACAAAGGCATCTCTTCTAGAATTCTATCATGCAAATACTAAGAAGATCCTTAGCCCTAACTAGCATGCGATTCACAGATTGATAATTCAAATCATATCAGATAAGACGTATGGGTATTTTGGAAAAACTTACTTGAGCTCGGTCGATTGCATGAGACACACTCTTTCGTGTATTAGAAAAACCTTTTCTTTAAAACCTTTTTTTTGAATTGGTTTTTACCAAATCCTTGGTTTGAGTTCAGACACACCCGAGAGTATGTCTGAATCCCTCAAACTAAGGCTATGATACTCATTTGTAACGTCCTAAAAAATAAGGCCCAAAATTTTCATTTTTCAATTAATAAAATGTTAATCCAAAACATCAACATAAATCTCCAAAAATATCAAATGTGTCAAATATCATAAATTATTAGAGTTATCATGAGAATGCAGAACTATGTCGTGTGTGTGCACTGCAATCACCCTGAGCTCTTCCTTTTCGCACCAGAAGTACCTGAAACATAAACTAAAAACCGTAAGCACAAAGCATAGTGAGTTTCCCCCAAATACCACATACCATACATATCAAAACTATATTAGGCCCCGCCCGATGAGTGTAACGGGCCCCGCCCCAATTCGTATAACGGGCCCCGCCTTAACTCGCATAATGCCCCCCTCCCCCCCGCTTGAGTATAACGGACCCTGACTAGCATACAAACACACGAGTAAAACAAGTAATGGCATACAAATTACCCATTAGGCCCCGCCCACTCAACAGACATACACATGCAAGAGTCACACGAACATCTACAACCCTAGTATAACAATTCATGGGTCGGAATTGGTGCCTTTGATCCACTAAGCATAGTGAGGAAGACTCACCTAAGGCTGCTGAATCTCACAGATAAAACTCTAGTTGTTGAATCTCATACGGATATCATGGCGGCCTTGATAGACCCAAACATCTCTAGAATCTGACCCCAGACAATCTCGACCACCTCCTCCCTGATGATCTCCCTGACACGATCCTCTGTTAACGTTGGCCTATCCTGGCAGCCAGCTCATGATCCTAACCCGGATCCGGTCTCAAATCGCCTCGTAACCACCATACTGAAAATACACCAAGAAGATATCAGATAATCCACATAAATAACGGGGAACCAACTCCCAACTAAACCCTAGGGGTTGTGACTTCCTTGCTACGCGTATAGGTCCTGTACTTTCAGTAGTATGGACCCATACTACCTTCCACTCCTACCCATATTTGTCTCAAGTATCATCACAACGCCCTAACAATATACATAAACATGGCGAGCGCTCAATCCTCACTCCTAGAGTAAGGCTAAATATCTTATAACTGGCCGACTAACCCCGCACAACTCTCCCATGAAACTTCCACCAACCATGCAACACTCGTGTATGCTAGTCATACACAACGTTGAACCCAATAGACATTCGAATATCTGATCCTACCCTAAGCCCTTCATCAAACAAGAACATGAAATGAGGCCAAACCAAACATTCTCAGGCTATAAGATCTTAATTATGTACAACTATGATGCATACACTAAGAAAATACAGTAATTATGTCAATTTCATATAAGGAAATCCAAGGCTATCAGGCATCATATAATCAGCCAATTCTATCATGCAATTCCTGAAGATCCCTAACCTATAACTAGCATGTTGTTCTAACATATCACAATATCATTTAGTTGCATGGTATTTAGGGTCTACTTACTGGCTCCGACTGATTGTACACTTTTCATCCTCCTTTTGTATTTTGAAAATCATGTTGAAAATCCTTTCCTTAGTTTAAGACTGGATTCACATGAGTGTTCCTCTAATTCACTCAAACTAAGGCTATGATACCAACTTGTAACATCCATAATTTTCACAAAAAATTTAAACTTTTTCAAACATCCAAGAATCATTATTTATTACAAAATGTTTTCAAAATAGTTTCATATCAGAGTATCTTAGAAATCAGAGTAATAAAAACTTGAGGAGGTTCACGATCAAGCCTTCGCCTTCCCGCGATCATCTGAAGTACCTGAAACCAAAACCAAAACTGTAAGCCTGAAGCTTAGTGAGTTTCCCCAAGGTACGCGCACAACAAATAACACACATATAATAACAGCATACTATAGACCCAATCAACCGTCGGGTTGGAATGCCAACATACTATGGGTCCAATCATCCTCGGGATGGTATACCCTCAGCCCATAACCATCAGGATGGAATGCCCAAATACTATGAGTCCAATCATCCTCGGGATGGAATACTCTCGGCCATAACCATCGGGTTGGAATGTCCTGGTCTGTTGGCTCTTGCAAAAAGCAGATAAGCCTCAACCATTAATCAATCATGTGCACATATATTAGATAATTACATAACAGTCTACAAACAGAAAAATTGATCTACATATCACTATGCATGGAAACATCTTATCTACCAGGATACCGATCTAACTGATCATAACCACATAGAAACATCCTATCTACCAGGATACCGATCTAACAGATCACACTAACAACAAAGCAGGATAACAATCCAAAGGGTCGGCCTTGGTGCCTTCGACCCTTGAGTATAGTGAGGAAAATTCACCTCACAATGTCGAATGGAACTGAAAAGATCAAACTCCTGAAACACGGCTCCAACCACCAACACCTACAACCACCATTGATCCAATTACATAAATTCCCAAATTACCAAAATACCCTCCAAAGTCAAACTTAGTCAACCCTTGGTCAAACTTAAAGTGAACGGTCAAGGTCAACAGTCCATGTTGACCCAACTCGTCGAGTTCCTTCAGAACTCAAAAAGTCGTGAAAATCCCAGTTAACTTACCGAGTTACCAAGTAACTCGTCGAGTCCATGTAGCATCTAAAATATCGGGAAAACCCTAACCCACTCGTCAAGTCATCTCGCTAACTCGTCGAGTTCATGCAAAATCCAGAAATGGGAAACCCTCATCCAACTCGTCGGGTCGACTATGCAACTTGTCGAGTTCCTTCACCCTTTTCCCATTCAGACGTTTTTAAGCTAAACCAAGGCTCCAAACTCTAGATCTAGCCTCCTAGTGTATAGTTACCACGTAAAGTTGCTAACTTTACGTGCATGCAAGTTTTCAAGAAGCTAAAATACTCAAAACTGGTCCTAGGAAGAGGTTTAGGGCATGTAGAACGGCCAAAGCTTCATAAAGCTTGAGGCTTTATGTCCATGAGGGCCTAGAGGAGTCCAGACCTGAAGTTACAACTTTAAATTGTGCTCAAAACCAGAAATGCTTCAAGAATAAGCTAGAAATGATCCTAACTCTAGAATGAAGAGATCTAATAAGGAAATGATCAAGGTAATGACTTTTTACCTTCAAATGAATGCGAAGACGATGTAGATGCTGAATCGACAAACCCCTTCTCGTTCCAAGCTTATAAATATTAAAGTCTCTTCAAGAATGCACCAAACAGACACTTTTAGCCTCTCTCTCTCTCACACACACACACACACACTCAAAAGTAGGTTAGCTCGATTAGGGTTTGATTCTGGTCATGACAAAGTGGTAAGGAGGCTGGAGGGAAGGACTTAGGGTCCTTTAAGTAGGTGCAAAACCTAAAAATTTGGGTTTTCAAACACATCCTCTACTCATCGAGTCGGGTCCTCCAACTCGTCGAGTAGGCTACACGACAAGTTGGGGCAACCAACTCGTCGGGTAGGTCCAAAAATATGAATTATTAAAACTTCAAATTTATACCCCGGGAGTCGGGATGTTACACATTTGAGATTTTACACAAATGGAAGTAAGATACCATCTAGTATCTTATAATTTTTTTAATGACATTATATATTTTTCAAAATATGCATTTAAGCTCAATAGGTCAGATTACAAAGAGGTTTGCGGTGAACTAACTGTCTACTATTTCAGACCTAAATTCCAAGATGTCACATTACATCCCCGTTAAAGGAATTTCATCCCAAACTTGGTAAAGATGTTAAAGCCATTTGGAAACACTGGTTTATTATCAAATAGCTAGGAAAATCCTCATCATCATTAGTATTGTTGAGTTATGGTTCGGATTTGAAAGAAGTCATCAATGAAATGCTTGTTATGGATCCCCCTTTGTCTAATAATACCCACTCCAAGGTTATGGAAAATGATGGGGCTGATAATCTTATTGTGAATATGGGTAAAGTTATGAAGGATGGTATTAGAGGTAACTCAGGGGAAGGAAATGAGTTTATTCCGGGAATTGGATTCAAATTCCTTCATGAGTTGAAATAGAACAATGACAGCAAAGGTATGAATAAGCATGAACAGCTTAAGGGAATGGAGGGAGCCAACGATTTCAATTACTTGTTAAAGGTAAACCATTGGAATGATAATGGTAATGTTCTGGTTGGATCTGGGGAGGAGTTTAGCTCTGTAAAAGAGGAGGAAAGGGAAGCTTCGGCTGAGAATTTGAAGGTCACCATGGAAGTGATGAAGAAAAAGGTTGGACGATTTATTAATAGCATCAATACTGAACCATCTCTTCTTGGAGATGCTATGAAGAGTCGACAATCTTTGGCTCCTATTTCTGGTTCGGGGTTCAAGATTTCCTTTACAGTTGAAGGCAACACTGATGTCACACAAAAGATGTCGTATGCAGGTGCCCTTAATGGTAGAACTCACAAAGGCAAGTTGGAGGTTAAGTTCATGCCCTCATCTAATGGTAATGAGGAAGGTCATGTTATTCTTCTGATTGACAACTTGAAAAAGGCTAGTATTCCTTTTATGAATACCTTATGTGGATACATGCTTGATAAGAAAGTTGCTTTCCCAACTCTAAGTGCTGAAGTTAGGAAAATGTGGAGTAATGTGGGTTTGGAGGATATTTTCATGAACATCAAAGGCTTTATCTTCTTCAAATTCAGTTCCAAACATGGCTCAAGGCAAATTCTAGACTACAACCCTTGGTTGATTTTTAATACTTATCTCATCTTCCTTCAAAGGTGAAGGTTTGGATTGGCTCTTACAAAGAACATCCATGACAAAATAACCGTGTGGATTAAAATATTTTATTTACCATTGGATGCTTGGTGTGGGGAAAACCTTTGTTTAATAGGTAGCAAAATTGGGATCTCGTTGGCTTTTGATTCTTATACTGAAGAGATGTGCATTGAGCAAAAAGGAAGGAACGCCTATGCTAGGATTCTAGTTAAAATGGTTGTTGCTAAGGTATGGAAGGATAAAATTGAAGTTGGTACCTTTTTCCTAGATAAGCCGACTTCTCAATTTTTTGACATTAAGTATGCTTGGTGGTTCCCCTGTTTTTTCATGTGTTGGACTGTTATCTGCTTTGTTAGAGTTAGTTGCGATTGGGTGCGAAAGTGTGGTAAGGAGGTTAGATGCGATTGGGTGTGACATGATCGGTTACATTTGTTAGTTAATTGGACTCTGAAGGCTTCCGACTTTCGCATTTGTTCACAACTGGATGCGAATTTGGCTTTCGACTTTCGCATTCGTTCGCAACTGGATGCGATTTTTACTTCTCAATTTCACATCCGTTCGCATCTGGATACGAATATGGACGATGGTTGGAATTTGAAGGGGAATTTCGGGAGGTTTATTTCCTGGGATAGCTTTTGCTTTAAGTGGTTTTATTTTTGACATATACTATGTTTTAGCATGAAGTGGTTAAGTCAATGGCTATGAATTGGTTGACCGTGGATCGCTAGTTGAGGACCCATTTTGTTTTGTTTTGGATTTCTATTCGCTTTATATTCTTTTATTCTTTTTTTAATAAGTTCGTTGAGACTTTTGTCTGTTTATTTTTAAAAAAATTGTGTATGTTAATTTTTGTATCAAATTATCCTAAATTGTAAGAAAATGATAAAATTTTTAAATTAGATGGAAATATTTTTAAAAATGTCATATAAAATAAACAAACCTTCCTTTTTTATTGTAAAAACTAAATAAAGTAGATATGGATTTTACGTCCGCATATTAGATTATGATATTATATATAAAATCAAGAAAAAAATTCAATTTTTTTTTTCAGGTTTATTGTCATCTTTAGCCTTTGTCTAGAAATTTATGAAGTTGCAGGTTTGGTCTTTTGTGCTAGTTTGATGATGGATTTGGTCTCGGGCTTAACAGTCGTTTGTTTAGTTTATTGTGTGCTAGTTTGGTGGTGGATTTGGTCTCGGGCTTAACAGTCGTTTGTTTAGTTTATTGTGTGCTAGTTTAGTTAGAAATTCGGTCCATTCACTATAACACTTATCCTTTTTGTTTGCCTTTGTAGTATTATAACACCACCCCCACCACTATCATCTTCGTTGTTTTTTTTTTCGCTTTCGTAGTTGATGCATTCCTATAACTTTTTATTTTCGTCAAATCTAAAAACAAACGTTTAAATTATCACAAATCAAGAACAATGCCAAATAGAACGACCTCTTAAATGAAAGAAATTGCTCATCTAGAATGATAATAAAAATCACTTATGAACAATAATTCTTCATCTTTGAAGGATAAACATTAAAAACCATATTCAAAGGATAATTAGAAAGCTAGAACTATTTTTTTTTGAAAATCGATTTGTTCAAAGGATCTGCAACTTCATCTTTAAGGATCTTAATCAATTTGTGTTTTAATTGATTTAAGATGTCCGACGATCATCTTCTTTATAATTGGTACCCTACTTGAGAGTACTCCTGTTTTCGATGTGATATTTATGTTTTTTCCATAACCCTTTCAATTCTCTAATCATGCGTAATATTTTCTACCAAAAAAATCAATATTTATGTTTTTTCCATAACCCTTTCAATTCTCTAATCATGCCTAATATTTTCTACCAAAAAAATAAATATGGATAACGTTGATTAATGTGGAAAGGAGGACCTAAAGTTAGGCTTACCTTTGCATCGTTATAGTAAGCGTCGATGATAGATAGGAAAAGAATAGGGTTGTTCAAGTGCGAGTTGGTGATTTGGTGCCTCGTTAGTAAAAGGAATCGATGGTGCCATGGGAAGGCAGTGACGGAGAGAAAGATAGAGCGTTGGGGGTACTACAGTTATTGTACCCCCAAGTAAGGAGATTATAACATGTTTTTTGATGCCCGATATTGGATAACTACATATAATATATTAACAATGTTTGTACCCCATATTAAAATTTCTGGTTCCGCCACTATGGGAAGGTGACATGTGATATGGACAACATGAAGAAACAAGAATAGAGCTAGAAGTTATAAAATAAAGGGGTTACACCATAATAAAATATTAAACTTATTTATATCTAAATAGCGTAATTTGATTTGTAAATTTAAAAGTGAAATATTGGCTCTTTCATGTTACTATTAGGTTATATGTGTGTATTGTGAACATATTCCCTGATATTATCACTAACATATGCAATTGTGGGTTATATATATATATATATATATATATATATATATATATATATATATATATATATATATATATATATATATATATATACTAGGCATTCTTGAAGGTCGTGCTAAGCACGGCCCATGAAAGTTGATTTGATTATTTCCTTCATGATTGTCTAAATCTTTGAAAAAATATAAGTACATTGCTATTATAGGTAAGGAATTCCAAGTACAATACTATTATTAGTTAAAAAACAAGTATGGTACGTTGCTAATATGGGTAAAGACATGAAATTACATTGTCGTGTTATATCATCTTACTCTTACTTTTTTCTATTATAGCATTATACTTAAAAAATGAAAGTACATTGCTATTATGGGTTAAAAAAGAAAACGACATGCTGTGGTTTTGGACTTTTTCCGTTTAGCAAAGTGGGACCCCTCATTTTCTGTCTATCATGTAATTTTGGTTTCGTCTTTTTGTTTATGACAAATGGCAGCAGTTCCTCCTTGTATGTGTCTATTGCCTCATCCTCATGATTTAGTTCACTTGGAAGCAGAGGTGCTGCTGAGCTTGCAACTTCTAATTATGCAAATTAATAATCAGAGTTATAGGCAACGAAGATGATAAAAAAAAGGGTGGGACAAAAAATTTGCAATTTTTGTCCCATTGACAGGAATGGGTACCAACCCTATGATTAATCACAATTAAATAACTACTCAAGGACTAAACTTTATCACTAAAATGAGAATAAATAAGACCCATTTCGAGTTGTTGCTTCAAGACTGCCTAGATTCATTCTCGGATGATGTTGGATAAGATCAACTTAGTCTCCTAAAATTCCATTTCCCATGAAAATCACAACAATAAGCTATGCAAAATTTGCATAAAGTAGAAGCATAAATAATGCTATTTCTGGCATTAAGCCTCCCAAGCTACTGTTTAGAGTTGCAAAATTGCAGACTACATCAATTGTTCCTTGAGGATCATGTGCGAATGACACAACTGAACTTACACATCGTTTGAAATAAGAAAAAAACCAAATAAATTCTCAGATTCTGTTTGGGTATCAGTAATAGAGTGCATGTTAACAGGTGTATGGTGGCTCAAATTCAATAAAGGGTCATTCATTATCAGGAGATACATGGTCTGATGGTCGTTGAAGAGGGTCCCTCTTGGTGTGACACGGTGGTTGGACATGGTCTGGATGAACAAGGTTGTGAGTGAAACCTTTTTGAAGAAAAATGCATTTAAGCCGTACAATAATTAATGGTTTTTAATGCCACTTATAAACATATAAATATGAAAAACTCATTTGCTATTGCAAAATAGTTTCCTTTTTCTTATAAGAAAAGGGTCATGATGATTTTGAAAGTTAGCCACTACCCACAGGTACATACCAATGGCTTCCATGTTATGCGTCAGTTTTATTGGGATCTCAAACAGCTCTTTTAGCATCAAGATTCCATAATAAGGCATAACTCAATTTTGCAGTTCCATATCCCTATAAACTGTGGAATAGACCGTCAGTTGTACATTTTATTATCAATGAAACAAATAAAATGTAATATTGACAGATTATCAGTTAAATAGAAAAAATTATGTTGGCAGCCCTATGGACAATAAGCTATGATAAGATCTATACGTGCACTCCAAACACGGAATGCTAAGATGAATAAGTGAAACTCCTCATGATGTATGTACACTAATTGAGATTTTCTTCTAAAATTAGAAATTACTTGTGAATTCTAAACAAAAACTGCAAATCAATTTGTTGTATCTTCTTGGAAATAGCGAACATTTGTGATTCGATTGGATTCAATACACTTTTGTTCAATTAGCCTATTGTAATGGGGAGTCTGTTAGGGCTGCTTAGAAGTCGTATGAAAAGAGGTGTCAGTCTCATAGTTCATGATATCAATACCAGTGATCCATTATACACCATCATAATGGATGGGTAAACAGGTTAGCCTTCTTATGTCTCTACCGATTTGATGTTACTTCGATTTTAAGGGCTGTAATTAAAATTTCAAATCAAAATATATAATTTTGAATATTTATTGAAATGCAATAAAGTCACTGAAAGATAAACCTTACCTTCTTCATTCGGGTAAAGAATTATCTCATGAACATTTATTTATGAATAAACTACTTTGCCTCACAAAGCATCTATACACAGTAAATAAAAAATACATCCAATTAACAAAACCCATATCAAATTATCTCATGAACAATTATTTATGAATAAACTACTTTGCCATCTGGGTAAAGAATCAACAATGTAGAAAGATAGTAAAATCCTTACATCTTCAAGCCTTGATCATTGGTTGTTCTATGTAGAATGTATAACATGATTATACAAACAACTCCCATTGGTGGTTTTATTTTGAATCTGCAAAGTACCCTAGTCCCTGCATGTATTGCACGTTTGCATGATTATACAAGACTTGCCTGACATTTAACCATGAAATGTCTATTTGCCCACACTACCCTAACACAAAACACCAACACCCACACGACCCCTGAAAATAGATAGAAAATGCAAATAGGGCTAAGAAACAAATGAATTAGGGCTATAATATTCAGAATAAAGGGAAGAGAGAGAGTCAAATACCTTATACACTTCAAATTACCAACTGTAAGAAAACAATACGATGAATGCAATAGAGAGGCGCTTGGTGAAGGAGCAGAGATGAGTCTGATGTAGGAATTGGGGTGTCGCTGAAAGAATAAAGAAGAATGTGGTATAGGGAAGGCTTTAGGGGAACCAGGGAAGAGGCAATTGACAGATAATTGATTGCGGTTGTCGCGTAATATGCTTCACCTTCAACATGCCATATGATTTGCTCTAACCTTTCATATACACGTAGAGTTTAATGAGTTTTGTAGAAGAGAGAATATAGGTGTTCTGATGCATGATGGAAGCAGTGGGATACATGTTTTGAATCGACACCACCTATAAAGTGATAAAGAGAGCGGTGCGATGGTTAGTTTTTCTGTGAAGGATTTAGTCGAACGTTTTCTTAAATAAGAATTCGGAGTTGTGGTTAATGGAGAACGAGGATATGTGGATGAATTGAGAAGGGTGGACGATGCGAGGAGGGAAGTGTTTGAGTATAGAATTCCAGAAAGTAAAGTGGATACGGAACAACACGAATCATATGAAACGATGGTTATGTCTATGGTGTCGTTCAAAAGTAAGGCGACGTGTCCTAAAAAGAAACGACTTATATTGATATCGAAGGCACGACAATAAAAAGGTTTTCATATATAATAATGAAATGAAATGATATATATATATATATATATATATATATATATATATATATATATATATATATATATATATATATATATCAAATTACTGGTCACTGGTCATAATAATGTTATTAATCGTAAATTACAAAAAAAATTAAAATGTATAATAAAATTAGAATATTGCCTTGGCTTGGACGTTGGTATTGACTATTGAGAACTAGCAATAATTCCAAAATCATAAAGTGAGGATTGTGATTTAGGGTTAAAATATATATTATGTCTATGTCAGTTAAATTGATTATAAGTCTCCAAAACAATTAACCGAGGATTGGTATTTAGGGTTAACTAATGTTTTGTTGTCTATGTCAATTAAATTGATTATGTCAAAAATCCGATAGGGCCTTCTTAGTTGTAAACTGAAGAGGAATGTGAGTTGTATCCACCTAATTTTAAATTTTAATCCTTAATCAATGATAAATAGATAAATATTTATAGAAAATCTAAACTTTTAGGTAAAAGGGCAATTGAACAATGACTTAACATGCCAAAAAAACACCGGTTAAGTTAATGAAGTATACACAACAAAACTAGCTTAAAAAGAATAAACATGTAACTTTGAAACTTTATAGACTAAGATCAAAGAATATCATATACTATTTTAGCAGAATTTTCTATAAAAATATTTATTATGAAGAAAAACAAAAATAAAAACTTAAAAAATATACTTGGAATATATCCATGTGACACGAGATACTATTTAGGATGTAAAATGACAAACATACCCATCCCCAAGATTGACGCAATAACCGAAAAGCAGAAAAATAAGAGATTTGGCAAACGTGCATTCGAAAGGGTCGGCAGATTTTTCATCCTTCTTTCACCTTTATATGATAACGATCCTGTAACCCTATCTCAATATCACACCTCGCAATCAAGCAATCAGCTCGATCCCAACCCTAATTCTTTACTTTCTTGTTTCTTCGTTATCCCCAATTCTTCCCTCAGAATTCCCAATTGTGAATGGTGGAAATCTTCTGTAATCGGTTGATGATCTCCCCCCTTTCCTCGAGGGGGATCTCTGCTCTTTCCACCGCTTTCTCCTTCGGATCTTGCAAGGAAGGCTGGTACCACCGCTGCGTCGGAGTTGATCCCTGAATTCGTAATCGTTACACCCACCGACACCGTCGTCCCACCTTTGTATTTTGTTTTGTTTTATTAGATTCAATTTGCTTAATTGTTTCGTAATCGTTCTGTTTAGAAGGAAAACGATTTTGTTTTGTGTTTTGATTCGAAGAAAAGATGTTGATGTACAAGCAAAAGAAGAATCAGGCCGGGAGAGGCGGCGGAAACCGGCTTCTGATTAGCATTACTGTTATCGGAAGCGCTGGACCGATCCGTTTTGTGGTTAACGAGGAGGAGCTTGTTGCTTCCGTCATGGACACCGCTCTTAAATCTTATGCTCGCGAAGGTCGTCTCCCAATACTCGGTTCCAATATCCATGATTTCGTTCTATATTGCCCAATCGCCGGAACCGAAGGTATTGTCAAATGTAAATTTATCATATATGATGTTTCAATTTTGTTTTTTTAGATCCAACTGATTTGTTTCTGATAATTTGGATGTAGCTTTGAGTCCATTAAAGACTATTGGATCGTTTGGGGTTAGAAACTTCATGCTGTGCAAGAGGCCTCAGGCGGTGGAGGAGGGTGGCGATGGAAAGCCGGCGGCGGTGGGAATAACGAGGAAGAACTCCGGCAGCTGGAAATCGTGGTTCAATAAATCACACAGTTTCAAAGTTTCTTCTCATTGAATTCTTGATTAATGCAATGTAGGGAACTTATCTTCCCCAATTTGATTTACAATTTCAGAATTTGATTTGTTTCACTTTTTTCTGTTTTGATAAAATTCGAATTTGATTTCCCAGTTGAATAAACGCTGTAGCGATGAATTTCTAATGAAATAAAGGTGTCTCATTTGTTCCCCAAGTGTCAACTTCAATGGTTTCTTTCTTTTCTTGAATTGCATTCATACTCTTTTTCTTTAGTGAATCTTTAAGCACAATGATATGATAGAATAATCTTTACTTTATGCATTAGAAGTTGTGTTTCTATTGCATTAGAATGTGTATTGTTATTTGAGCCAATTACACCTAATGTGAAGTTATGAAAAGTATCTTTCTGTTTGATCATGTTTACCATGTTCTTTTTTTCTTATTGGAGTTTGGTGTGTCATGAATGTTTGGTTTCTTGTGCATTGTGGACCACACGTAGGTGTGTCATGAATAGAAAAATTGTTGGGATTGTTTTGGTTGGATGGGATTTAATGGCAAGGGACTTGCTACTTTATAGAATGGAATATATGGACCATAGATGTTTGAATAAGAAAGGTAATAGAGTATGTAAATGATAGATGATAGAGAAAGAGAGGTAATAGAGCTATAACACCAAAGAAAATAAGAAAAACACTATTTATTATGGAAAAAAAGAGAAATTAAGTATACTTTTCTTCTTCCTTTATTTTCTTAACCATGGGATTTAATGGCAAGGAACTTGCATAACTAAATGCAACATTTCCAGAAATGTTGCATATTCAACATCAACACGATTCCAAATAATAGGGGGGTTTAGGAGCATCATTAACAAATAATAACCTCACCCAAACAAATAAGGAACAAGAGTTTATCTATGTCTACCTCTTATCATAAGTATTTAATTTTGTCTATTTGATTCCATTCTTTTTTACTCCATCTCTATTGTTCTTCTTTAAGACCAGCTCCATACATCGTTACTAAAACCCTTGCTACTTTGCTATTTTCTTGAGAGCATAAAGCAAAAAGTCTTAGAAGTTAGACTTTAAATGGATAATTGATGCACCACTTCTTAGAACATAAGGAAGTTCCCACATTATTTCCAATTTTGCATTTAATAAACTCCACACTAGGGGTTGCAAATCGGGCCATCGTATCGTGTTTTTGTCTGACACGACACGACACGATCTTTGGTTTTTTTTTGAACTAACATGAAAACGAACCGATTAAAAAACGACAAACACGACAAAGATAACATGAAATAACAATTAATGTATTTAATTAATATTTATTCACATATAACACGAAAAACACGACAAAAAATGTTAAATCGTGTCAAATTTTGAACACCAACACGACACAACACGACGTCGTGTTTTTTACACTTTCCACGAACACGAATTCAAATTTCAATTTCGTTTCGTGTCGTGTATTTTTGCTGTGTCGTGTCATCAATTGTCACCCTTACTCCACACTCATTTAAATAATAGAGTTATGACAATAGCAAACAAGCTCCCAATGTTAATCCATCATCTATCTTTGCTATCTAAAATTGTGTCCTACTTAACCTACAAAATGTTGATCATGTCTATGTTCCCACCATATAAAAAAGTCATTCAAATATCCTCCATTTTAACCAACACTCCTCTGGGGATTTGAACAATGAGATTGAGAGCCAAGAGGTGCCAATACTTCCAAGCATGGATTTGTTTTTTAATCAAAGTCGACTACCATTGGATATCTCCTTAGCTTTCCACTTAGATAGGATTTTATGGAACTTGTCAATTAAGAGTTGCTAAGAATTTGTTTTTTTTATAAGAACCCTAAGAAATAGTTTGGGAACTCAACGGGGTTTCATCCAATTTGATTTTCCAAATAATCAAGCTCCACTTTTTCTACGCTAATGACAGAGTTTAGTTTTCTCTAAGTCCAGTTTAACTAAAAAGCTTCATGAAATGCCTTAAGGATTCGAATAAAAGGTGACATGTTTTCAAGAGAACAATCACCTAAGAAACCCGCATCATCCGAGTAGAATAGGTGGGTGAGTTACTTTAAATCTTCTCCAATTTTAAGTCCCTATATACACTATTTTGGCAGCTTATTTCAAAGCAACGTGTAGCTCCTTATCACTAAAATAAAAAGGTACGGAAAAAACAGGTCTCCATGTGGCCTGTCTAAGATTTGGTGGTCTCTAACAAGAGCATTATGTATGTCGCTAAAAACTGATCAAGTGCCAATTTAGGGGTTAGCTAGGGCCTTAGATATGATTTTATAAATTGCTCTGATTAGACTTATAGGGCGAAAATTCTCAACCACCAAACAATTTGCAACCTTAGAACTAAGGTTACAAAAGCAACACTACAATCCGCCGGATATGCCTAAGTTTTTCAAATTCAAATATAGTTGCCACCACATCATCACCAAACCACCACAATGTCTTCATATATTCTTTGAGGAAATGACACAAATGTCCTACAAACTTTTTAGGGTTTACTCATTGAGTCTCTAAAGTTTTTGTCGGGCTTTATGGGTCCCTGAACTAGGATATAATCTGCTATTTTAGTCTCTGTCAGCCTGTAATGACCGTTTTACCATGTCATAGTAATCTTTTAGACTAAAAAAACTCACATTGTGCCCCTATAAAACCAAAAAATTAAGTTCGGGGATCAATTTGTACCAAAAAAAAGTCTCCTATTTTTTCTAAAGTCGATTCACACTCAATTCGTACCCTCCCAAGAAATCGATCGCTGCTCTTCTTTCCGAAGATCACAACCCTCACACACACTCACCGAAGATCACAACCCCCTTCCATTATTTTCTTTGATTCGATTTCAGCTCTTCAAGGAATTGACCTCTTCCTTCCTTCTTCTCCATTCAAAATCGCACAAGCTACCTCTCCTTCTCTCTCCAAGTTGCAGGTTTGACGGATGCGAGGTTGAAAAGGATGTGTGGGTTTGATGAGGTTCATAGAGAAAACGAGAGTTAGGTTGTCACAACTAGCATTTTTTTAACTAGGAAATTATGTCCTCATGTAAACATCAACTATTGTAAGGCTTATATTAACACGATAAAGTTTACATTATGGTTCCTGATGAACCGTGTATTGTTATAATGCAAGGCATCTACATATCTCAAATCTCTCTCAAATCTTTCTATGTATCTCAAATCTCTCCCAAATCTTCCTATAAAGTTTTCTTAGTCGAAACCAACTCAAAACGAAAAGAGAAAACTTGAAGGAGCAAGCCCAGTTCGGAACCTTAGGAAGCTTCGGACCCTCCCACCGGACAATCTCGCTCCAGAATAGTCTTATTTTGGAACCTCCTGTTTTACTCCGGAATGCCTCCCATGCTCCAGACCGAACCCACTCCGGAAGATTTCGCAACTTCAGACCAGATGCCTTGTAGCCTTGGAACCCTCGCAGCCTCGGAAGGAAGTGGTTTCGGATAAGTGCCGACTTCGAAACTAAGGGATTGACTCCGAAATTTGTGAATTGACTCGGGAACCTCTTGAACCCACTCTGGAACATGAGATGAACTTCGGAACTCACCAAGTGACTCCGGAACTCACCATTTGACTCCAGATTTTAGACCATTTCGGACCTTTTCTTCATTTTAAGGTATTTTGACGTCGGGAATCCCACCAAAATCGTGTTTTTCATAACTTAGACCCCTTAAACCCTTATTTTATGCCAAATTTGAATAATTAAAGCATATTTACACAAAATAATTATTGAAAATCATAAAGGGATTAATTTAAACCTTAAAGGGATAAGAGGGTTTGACTTTATGATTTGATGTAATTTTCCATTTCCCATGCAATTCATAGTAACCCATGCAATATCCACCAAATAATAATGTTTGAACCAATAGATTTCCATGCACCCACCCCCTTCTTTTTCCTTTATCCCCTTAAAGCAACAACAGTGGGAGAGTTTTAAACTTCACCATTTCTCCCACTTCTCTCATTTTCTCTCCAATACTTCCCTCGAAAGTAAGAACAAGGATCTTGCTAAAGGCTTAACCTCTCAAGTTTTTCTTAGAGCTTTTAAGTAGGTTTTTCCACTCATCTAGTATTTTATATAATTTTCAAGATAAATTCCCATAATAATGTGTGAGAAAAACTCTTAGGACAACATTCCTCCCAAGGAAGTTCCTGAACTCATCCAAGAGTCTAGGCTTGAGATCTTCACCCCATCACTCCAACTAACTCATCAACCAACTCAAGGTGAGCTTCATACTCCTCTTTTTAAGTTTTCATTGCTTTAGGGGAGGACACAAGTCAAAGTTTTGTTTAAATCATTGATATATTTGCTTGTTATACATGTGTGCAAAGTTATATATGTGCTAAATTTATGAAAACTCCATATGAACTAGTCCTAGAATTCGAAATTTTGTCCAAGTTTCAAGTGTTTGAAACATAATCTACAAATGATGTATAGAACCAAGAACTAGTATGTTACAATATATGAGTCACAAATTATTATGACAAAAATCATAAGGATTGCTTCAAAAATTGTTTAAAACAAGTTGTTGGACAAAATATTTGGAAGTGGTTAGTTTATGAAAATAATGATATTTTTGGGGACCACTTTCGTCCATAAAAATATATAAGGACTATTTTAAATTATGGGATGAACTTGGGAAATTATTGAACATCTCAATTCTAAAGGACAAAAAATGAAATTTTGGATAAACAAGGGCCTTTTTGAATACTTTCATAAATATAAGTCTAAAATGAACATTTTAGATGAAATCGACCATTTTTAACAATTCACCAAGTTTTGAACCACTTACGACACATTTTGGCAAATATGGGTCTTATTTGATACTTTATAAAAAGAAGGGTCATTTTTGCCAATACCGATAATATTGGATCATTTTTTTTTTATAATTATGATTCCAAGTGGATTATCCTCAATAAACGAAAACGATAGATCTAGTCAATGAGCACAACTATTGCTATTTATTAAATAACGGGTTTCATCGGTTTCACAAAAACCTGTTAGTATTCTAGTCAGACGCATATATATATATATATATATATATATATATATATATATATATATATATATATATATATATATATATATATATATTAGTGTACATTTTAAAGTCCTGTAATGAGTTATAACCAGAGTCTCCTGGAGGGAGAGCGGGAATTTGTGTATAGATCTATACGAGGTTGACACCCCGCACCTTCGTTCTCCGTTACAGCTAGACCGGCCAGTCTAGGGTGACAAATGTCTTTAAACAAACACGGGCGCTTGAGAAACGCCAAGACAGGTCTCCGTCATATTAGTATGGTTATAACGGCTCACTTAGAATATAACATTGAATTGTTTAGAAATAAACATAAGTTACGCCATTCGACTATAACAACAATTGTTGTGATAGTTTAAACGAAGCTTTTACCACACAAGTATTAGGGTTTTAATACTACTATTTTATATATTAGAAAATATAGGATTTTATGGGGAAAACGATTGTATACGATTTCGAAAACGATAAACTAATACACACAAGCAACTATGCTTGATTGAAACGAGACTTACAACTATTTTGACAAGAAAATATTAGATTTTATGGTTTTTCCAACTATCACAGATTTTTATACAAAATGCTTATGAGCTCCCCAACATATTTTATGTTGACGCTTTTCAAACGACTTGTATTCTCAGGAAATCAGTAAGCATGTTGGTGGACCGCGGATGCTGAGTTATTTTGATGTAGTTGAAATTTACTCACCATTGTTTCTTTTGTGTGATTCATGAACATGAACATGATGTAAAACAATGTAAGTTTGTTATATTGATGTATGATGTTTGGATTTACTATGTTTCATTGATATTCAATTGTTATGATACTGCACAATGAAGTCACCCGCCTCCGGATGTTTCCGCCGCCTGGTCTAGGGGTGTGACATAGGTAGTGTTTGTTTTTTGTCTGTAGATCTGCATGACCTCTTCTGTCTGCGCCGCACAAACCACGCCCAAACATTAGTCTTCGCAGACTGCTTATTTTTTGAAGACTGCAGACCTAAAAATGTATGTGCGCCCTCTTCTTGGCGCACATGTGGACCATAGTCTTTTAACATCTTCAGACATCTTCTAGCCTAAAAAAACATAAATATCTTTGTTTTTTTCAAGTTTTTTTTAATTTATATTTTTTCCAACTTTATTAATGATTAACAATTTGAAAAAAAATATTACAAAACTTAAAAAAAAAAAAAACGTTCGACGATACAAACATGATATTTTTGACAGATTTATAAATAAAGATTTATTACAATAATAGTCATTGAAGTTGTTTATATAAATATGAAAAAAATCATAATATATTCTTATATTTTTTGCCAAATTTTCTAAAACATTATTTAATACAGTATCGTAAATTTCTCGAAAAAATATTTATGTTACGTTTTTAATGGATTTTATTGAAAAAAATCGAAGTTTATTTCCATCAATTTATGTATCAAATTCTTTGATCACTAATTATAATGTTTAGTTATAACTTTGCAACTAAAGTTTTTGGTTTTTATCAAATATATACGTTAATTTATACCATTTTTATTTTTCTTTTTTATACAATAATACATAAAAGTTGATCTAGATTCGTTAATTATTTATAACTAAGTCATAAAAATATTAAAAAATCACTTTGAAGTTTAAGAAACTCAGTTTATTTATATTTCAGTCTATTTTAGTAGCCCGCAGATGTTAAAAAAAACAAATAGTCTTCTTTTTTCAGACTGCAGATGTTTGGTCCACCTCTTCTACTGCAGATGTCTACAGATGTGGTCCATAGACTGCAGACATTTTGCCTCAAAAAAAAAAACAACACCTTAATCTCTTTTTTTCTGAGATTTGCAGGTGAATGGTTATGGTGGCTGACTGGTGGTTTTTGTGGGTTATGGGTGCTCCAGTGGTGGCTTATTTCACGAGATAAAGGAGAGGAATAAGGGTGTTTGGATTGGGTTGTTGTGATATTGATTCGATGGTGATTAAGGTGGGTTATGGTGGCTGTAATGGTTGAATAAAATGTTGTTGAGCAGTTGGTTCAGTAGAGTACGAATTGAGTGTGAATCGCCTTTAAAAGAAAATGAGAGTTTTTTTGGTATGAATTGATCCTCGAACTTATCTTTTTGGCTTTATAGGGGCACAATGTGAGTTTTTTTTGACTAAAATGTCACTGTCGCATGGTGAACCGGCTATTACAGGTTGATAGGGACTAAAAGAGCATGTCATGTCCTAGTTTAGGGACCCATAAAGCCTGACAAAAACTTTAGGGACTCAACGGGTAAAGGTGAAAAAGTTTGTAGGGCATTTGTGTCATTTCTCCTATATTCTTTTATCTATCTCGTTAAAGTTGGAATTCAACTTCTCCTGCTTGTCACCTTCTTTCTTGTTCTTTTCATTGAAGCATTTTATGATTAAATCTTTGAGACCTTGGAGATTCTTTTTAATAGAAACCAACTTATTACCACCTTGCAAAGAGAATTTAATCTATCAAAAGTCCATCACTAGGTTATCAAAATTAGCCATACCCAACCAAGAATTAAACAGCTTGAATGGGAAATTCCCAAAATTAGTATTCAAATCCCTTAGAAGATAGAGTTATGATAGGATAATTTCTCAGGATCACCAAGTATTCAATATTACTCCAACACTCCGCAAATAAAAAAATTAACTAAAGTACATGTTTAACTTACCTATTTTACTACCATCTCTATTTTTCCATGTATAATTTCTACCTCCCAAATACATATCTTCTTACCAATCAGATTCAATAAATGTAATGAGTGCCTCAGCTCCTTTCTGGTAAAATTAGGACTCAGATCTCTTAGAAGGTAATCCCACGTCATTAATATCACCACAACATAGCACACACCCATCATATCCTTTGATCAAGGACAAAATTGAACTCCACACCTCTACTTTTTAGGGCTAAACTTTGGATCATATGTATCGATAAAAAAACTATTTTACCATTTCCCAAACAAGTCCTAGACGATATTAAGAATACATCATATTTGAATGATCTCTCAGTTTTAATAACCTATGGTCCTAAATACTTGGGATTCCACCATTGTTACCCTTTGTTAGCAATGAAATCATGATTGAAAACACCCACAAGCTTTTAACAACCATATTAGAGAATTTCTTTTATTTTTTTTCCTCTTGAAAAATGTGACATCACCATTTTCACGGTCATAAAATACCTGTTTATTTATGTTTATTTTTAAAAATAGAGTATTCTTTATATAGCAGAATTTGTCCCCTAAAAGTATTTTTGAAAAAAATGCTTTTTTATTCATTATTAAAACTTGGGATGTCATAATTGATACAAGAAACATAAGGATAAACATAATCATTACTGGCCTTACAACATCTAATAGCCTACGTTTCATTGAATTTCTCATTATTTCCATATAACAAATACCTTTATATTGATACCTATGATACAATGAAACAGTGAGTCAAGTTGGAAAACCTGGTGAGTATATATGGTTTTCAACCCACAATATTATAATCTTTAATTATATATTTTTCAGCAAACAAATAATCCAGTTACTCATTCCCGTTATCCTCACTTCCTAATCCTTACATAATCATCTCGAGAGATCTTTTCTAAAGGATCTTTATCATTAGCGATTATCATTTATTCTTCCTTAAACATCTAGGCATAACAGTACAATAGTACTTTGGGCAAGCACAACAGTATAGTAATACTTTGGTCACAACTCATTATTTCGCACAACATTTTACTAACTAATATTTTCTTAGATAACTAGGCACAACACTACAATAATACTTTAGGTGAGCATAACAATATGATAGTACTTTGCGAAGCACAGCAAGTCACAACTCGTTATTTCACACAACCCTTTACTAACTTATCTTAGCCCTCTCATTTATTATTTTACTCATCCCTTTACTAACGTATCGCAACCTCTCATATATTATTTCACACAACCATTCACCACCCAATCAAATCTTAAGTATGATAACATATATATATATATATATATATATATATATATATATATATATATATATATATATACACACACACACGCACAGTTTATTGAAAGTAACTATGCACTCACTTGTTAAAAATGGATGACTGGTGAGTTTGGAAGCGTTTCGCCTAGCACCTTGACTTTTCCTTTGATGTGCCCTAGGTGTAAATGTCACTGAGTCTTAGTCTTATACTCCTAGCGACTAATGATAGTCTAGATTCCTCACTAATCCCAATGTTTACATCAAGGTCTATCAAGTAAGGAACAATCAGGTAGGATTCTATTAGAGGTAGGGCCTGTTTGGTATACAGAGTATACTATTTAGAAATCCCACTTTAAACACCTCACTAAATCCAACCTATACATCATTCCTGTAAATAGATTAATCAATATAAAAACTTGGAATTACTGATAAATCTTGTTTATAGGTTCATAATAACAATCATGAACATAAATATAAGTTACACTTGAAATAAAATAAGTGAAACTTAACTTACAGGAATTTTAGTGAAAATCAGGAAATTACATGGATAGAACTCTGAGTCGACACTTCTTTTCGTCGGGTTCCTAGAGTCCACAATTTCTTCTAAAATGTTCTAAAAGTTAGGAGAAAATTAGACTCAAAGGTGGGAGAGGTTTGAGAGAGATTGTAGTGAATTTGTGTGTGTGTGTGTGTATATATATATATATATATATATATATATATATATATATATAGTTTAATGAAAGTAACTATGTACTCACTTGTTAAAAATGGATGAATGGTGAGTTTGGAAGCATTTCGCCTAGCACCTTGACTTTTCCTTTGATGTGCCCTAGGTGTAAATGTCACTGAGTCTTAGTCTTATACTCCTAGCAACTAATAATAGTCTAGATTCCTCACTAATCTCAATGTTTACATCAAGATCTATCAAGTAAGGAACAATCAGATAGGATCCTATTAGAGGTAGGGCTTGTTAGGTATACTGTTTAGAAATCCCATTTTAAACACCTCACTAAATCCAGCCTATACATCATTCCCGTAGAAAGATCAATCAATATAAAAACTTGGAATTACTGATAAATCTTATTTATAGGTTCATAATAACGATTATGAACATAAATATAAGTTACACTTGAAATAAAATAAGTGCAACTTAACTTACAGGAATTTTAGTGAAAATGAGGAAATTACATGGACAAAAATCTGAGTTGAACACTTCTTTTCGTCGGGTTCCTAGAGCCCAAAGTTTCTTCTAAAATGCTCTAAAAGTTAGGAGAAAATTAGAATCAAAGGTGGGAGAGGTTTGAGAGAGATTGTAGTGAATTTGTGAGGAAAAAGTATGAAATTCGGAAGATACATATATATATATATATATATATATATATATATATATATATATATATATATATATATATATATATATATATATATATATATATAGTTGAGATCGGTTGAAAACTCAAAGTTTCCCCCAAGAACCCAAGAACTAAAAGTAGAGCGTTGGATCAAAAGTAATTCGTTAAGGACATGATCGTCATCTTACCAATCTCATTTAATGTTTAATTTTTTTGTGTTATTTAATATATTAATATAAATGTCTAAAAATTAACAAATAACTCAAAATTTTGGATTTATTTATTTTAAAAAAAAATTGATTTATTTTAAAAAATGGAGATTTTTTAATTTTTTTCAAAAAACATGAATTTTCCAAAAAAAAGAAAAAAATTACTTTTTAAAAAACTGCATCTTTTTTTTCAAAAAAAAAAACTGCATTTAAAAAAAAACTGTATTTAAAAAAAACTGCATTTTTTTCAAAAAAAAAACTACAATTTTTATAAAAAAAGTGCAATTTTTTTCAAAACTGCATTTTTTTAACAAAAAAATCAACGTTTTAGGTGCATATATGCATATTTTTTTCAAATGCATATATATATATATATATATATATATATATATATATATATATATATATATATATATATATATATGCATATTTCTTATACTATAATATTCGTAAGCAAATTATAAAAACTCTCATTTTTATTAATCATTCTATAAACATAATACAAGTATTTTATTTAATACAAAATAAAATATAAAAAAAAACTACAAAGATTCACAGTGTTATCATTTCTTCATATCAAAATTTCTATATTTTCTTCAATTTATCACTTTTTACATCTTCAATATTTTTCAAAAATTCTTCAAAATCTACAGGAAAATAAAAAAAAATTGATTAATGCAAGAACACGCACATGTATATATCATGTAAGATTCACATGTGATTATATAATGTGATATTCACATGTTATTGTATGTTTTAAGATTTAAATGTGAAATTCACAAGAAAATTTAAAAAAGTAATTAATGAATAACACTTACACAAAATGCATGTGTGCATATAGATGTAATTCATATGTGATTTACATGTAAATCACATGTAATTCACTTGCGATTTACATGTGAATCACATGTAATTGATATGTGATTTACATGTGATTAATATGTGAATTACTTGTGATTTACATGTGAATCACATATAATTCATATGTGATTAACTTGTGAATCACATGTAATTCATAGGTAATTCACTTGTAATTTACATGCGACTCACAAATTAATCATATGCGAATTACATATGAATCACATGTAATTCATATGTGAATTACATGTTATTTACATGTGAATCACATGTAACTCGTATGTGATTCACTAGTGATTTACACGTGAATCACATGTAATTCATATTTAGATGTGATTAAAATGTGAATCATATGTGAATTACATGTTATTTACATGTGAATCACTTGTAATTCATATGTGATTAACTTGTGATTTACATCACATATAAATTACATGTGAATCACATGTAATTCATATGTAAAGTTTGCAACCAAAATACTTCAATAAAATTATATTTTCATTTATATATTATATTAATGGATTAGTTTATTGGTCACCGAATTAGAAATCAATGATGGAACAGAAAATATCCTAAAGATTAATTAAAATATACCTCTTTCCTCAATGTAAGATGACCAAAATCCAAACGAAAATGACTGTTATACTTTGATGAGACATTTAATCTTATAGGAATTCTAATTTTTGGAGCATCAAGGTCAATATCAAGAGCAAATATGCAAATGCAAGAAGAAATACAGGAAATTAGCAAACTTTTTTTTTTTTTTTTTTTTTGTAATTGCTTTATCAAAGAGTAAGATATTAGTTTCTCATATATATTGTTGAATTTAGTAAAATTCATCCAGCTATACCTGCAAAGCAGTTGCTATTTCATAAGCAACTTTAGGGCTAACAAAATTGTTCCTCTTCATAAATTCCAGAAAATGGAAGGAATTACATTCATTCAAGAATCGTCCATTCCAATGGAATGATACATTCTGCAAGAAGAAATACAAGAAATTAGTAAATATTTTTTTTTTTGTAATAGTTTTATCAAAGAGCTAGATATTAGTTTCTCAGATATATAGTTGAATTGATTAAAATTCATCTAATTGTACCTGCAAAACAGTTGTTGTTTCATAAGCAACTTTAGGGCTAACAAAATTGTTCATCTTCATAAATTCCAGAAAATGGAAGGAATTACATTCATTCAGGAATCGACCATTCGAA
Source organism: Lactuca sativa (assembly GCF_002870075.4). Lineage (NCBI taxonomy): Eukaryota > Viridiplantae > Streptophyta > Magnoliopsida > Asterales > Asteraceae > Lactuca > Lactuca sativa. The sequence goes on from NC_056630.2 coordinate 65,601,994, forward strand.
TGGAATGATACATTCCATTCCTTTTCCATCATACCAAGGCTAAGCTCTTTGAGGGTTGCATAGATCCTACATGGCATTTTCCTTACAATCTTCGTAATCATGTAGTATACACCCAAACAAGATCCCACTGCAACCATTGCCAAAGGGGTGTCTTTCGTGCTCTAAAAAAGATAACATAAGCCTCTGATATAAGCAAGTAAAACATAGAATTCATTAAATTATGAACCACTTTTGGAAATATGAGTTTAATTAATGAATATAGTAACCTACCAGGATAATACATGTAACTACAACGGCAACATCAACTTCTCCATCTTCAGAAATAATATATTTCCTCACCAGCCAATATCCAAAACCAGCTCCTAACAAAATGATTCCAAGCACCACAAAAACGGAAACCTGCAAGGTTAAATAAACTTTTCTTTAAGATCAATATATTATAATTTATATGTAATTTACTTGTGATTTACATGTGAATCACATGTAATTCATATGTGAATCACTTGTGATTTACTTGTGAATTACATGTGATTCATATGTAAATTGCATATGAATCACATGTAAATCATATGTGATTCACTTGTGATTTACATGTGAATTAAATGTGATTTACATGCGAATCAAATGTAATTTATATGTGATTTACTTGTGAAGTACATGTGATTAATATGTAAATTACATATGAATCGCATTTAACTCATATGTAATTCACTTGTGATTTACATGTGAATTACATGTGATTTACATGTAATCACATGTAATTGTGATTTACATGGGAATCCTATTTTCATTTCTTTCTATTACAACATTGCACTTTCAATTCTTTTCTTATTTAGGCATTATCACACTTTGAAAAATCTACTAAAGTATAACATTGTACTTTCGCCTTTTTAAAAGTAAAATAGTATAATAGGAAGAAATGAAAGTAAGATGCTATAATAAGCAAATTATTAAAGTATATTGTTAAAAAGAACTTACTTGTGTCGTTCTACCAAACAATGTGGTAGGTGAACCGCTATTACGATGTAGAGACTTATAAGGTGAACCACTTGCTTTGATTGTATTTTGAAGTAGGAACAAAAGAGTTGAAGTTGTTGATAGCCAGTATGCTAAATCTTTGATGTTGTCTTGAGTCTTCAATAATATGGAATGCTTTTGATTAGTTTCAACACAAAACAAATGCAAGAAGAAACAAGTAGACACTAGATACATCATCCTTTTAAGGGTAATTTGCAAGATATAGCAATGTACTTTACTCTTGTTACCAATATAGACATTGTTCTTTATCTTTTACAAAGAGTAGCAATGTAATTATATATTTTTTTACCACTAATAGAAATAGTTGACCTAATACCTAGAAAATACATCTTTTTTCTTACTTTATTAACCATAATATCATTATGTTTACATTTTATATACATATAATAGCATTATGTAATCTTACAGTTGTAAATTTTACAAGTTTCATATTATATGTTGCTATTATTTGTAAAAAAGTAAAAGTATGTTTCCATTATAGGTAAATAAATCTCAGTATATTGCTATTACAAGTAAACCAAAGTGTATTCTATAAGGTTTTAGCTACATATTTCTATTATAGGTAAAAAATATAAGCATGTTGTTATTATGGGCAAAAGATAAAGAACATAAGTACAAATATATTGCAAATTTTCATTCTTTTTGATAAATGAATATTACCTCTATAGAAGATCGGATTGTGTGAATAATTCTATCAAAAATATGTGTATTTTCTGCCTCAAATGAGCTCCATTGAACCAATGTTTTATACACAATACATGTTGCAACCAGTGTTGTTTTGTCAAATCTCTTATCTTCCAAAAGACACTTGATTAAAGAATCATGGTTTTCCTGATTGTGGGACGAACAAATAGGGAATATTAATAATTGGAGAACAGTTTGATAGCAATTTGCTTTGAATTCTTATAAATTTATTTTTTAAATCATGGTTTTTATGATAAATGAATATTACCTCTATAGAAGATCGGATTGTGTGAATAATTCTATAAAAAAATATGTGTATTTTCTGCCTCAAATGAGCTCCATTGAACCAATGTTTTATACACAATACATGTTGCAACCAGTCTTGTTTTGTCAAATCTTTTATCTTCCAAAAGACACTTGATTAAAACATCATGGTTTTCCTGATTGTGGGACAAACAAATAAGGAATATCAATAATTGGAGAACAGTTTGATAGCAATTTACTTTGAATTCTTATAAATTTATTTTTTTAAATCATGGTTTTTCTGGTTATGCATGCATTCTAGATTCATACCTGTTGTCTGTGTGTAAGTGATTTTTGTTTTGTTAAGGATGATGGGGTGTTTTCTAACTACTACAAAAAAAAATTATTCATCATTATAATATTTCTTATAAGGACATTATACTTTGAATTACATTGCTATAATTGAGTAGATTTTTCAAAGATTCCTTTTTACCTTTGTCTTTTCTTGCTCCACATGTGGTGTTTCAAACTTATCCTTCTTTTCATGTCCATTATTCAAACATTGAAAATGTCATATTAGATCAATATATTTTGAATAAAAAAAGTGACCCTCTTGAACTTTAGCTACTACGACAATCTTCAAGCCACCACAGTCAAGCAATCTTATCATCTGGCGATCCAAAGTCTTCAGCACCGCAGTCGTTATCGTTACTTAGTTTATTTTGTCTTTTCTATAAAACACTCTAATATCCAGTATGCCTTGCATGGTTGCTTTTAGAGTTGTAAACTTGTGTCTATAAATAGAGTTCATTCTTTTGTTATCTGTACCGTGTGTAAATCTCTCATCAAATTCTAATACACATCAGTTCTCATTCTGTCTTACTTATCAAACCTTCTTACTCTCATAATTAATTACCATCTCTTTTAAAGAACAAGTCACTTGTGACTTAATCACTGAGCAAGATCTCATTTACTAACTTGGTTTGAATGCATTCCTTGTTATGAATCTGCTTATGTGTATACTTGATATAACAATTGTTGTCATTTACATTCCTTTACTTTTCCGCATCTAACTCACTAACTTCTAACACTTAATATTATTGTTGAGCTAACAGATCCTTCGAGATTAACTTTTCCGCTATATACTTGTACTAACGATTTGTTCAAGTGTGTCTCAATGTTTTTCTCTCAATAATTGGTATCAGAGCCATAGTGGTTGCTTTTTGAAAATCGGAACTCTGATTTTTCGAAGAGCCTTCTATACCACTAAAGCTCATTTCTAAAAATTAAAAAAAAATCTTCAAAATGGCACAATCGTTATCACTGAATGTCTCCAATAGTGTTGGTGGTTCTAATCGAGCCCCAACACTGGTTGCAAATGAGTACCATCATTGGTCTCAAAGGATGGAAAGATATATCAGGCGACTTGGTAGAGATGTTTGGCGTTCTATAGAAGGACCACATGTTCCGGTCCTCACACCAGTCCAAACTGATGGAGCCACAACAAGACTAGGAGGAGGTCAACCAGCTTTGAACCGTCCTACCAAAGATGATCTCGACAAGATGGAAAATGATGCTATTGCCTTTTATGAAAGCTCTTGTGGAGTTGCTCCTGACAACTTCGACATCATCATAAATTGCAAATCAACAAAAGAGATCTGGGATGTTCTGAAAAACTTGTACGAAGGTTCAGAGAAGGCTCAAGACAAGAAGCTCACTACGGACGTCAACGAATTCAACAACTTCAAAGCTTACTCCGGTGAAAGTTTGGAAGACTCTTTTAAGAGATTCAACTTGATTGTCACAAAACCGTCCAATGTGGGCACCGACCGCAGTAATCATGAAACAAACCTACAGTTCCTCAATGGCTTAGGAAGACACTGGACAACAACCAAAATGATTGTTCAAGGAGACAGGAAGATTCACTCGTTGTCCCTCTATAAGCTCAATGGAGAGTAGCAAGCTTAAGAGTCCACTGTACTCAAGGGCTGCTCAGACTTCGGAGGTCCACTTGCTCTTGTAGCACAATCACGTCACACTCAAACTTATCCCACTTCGTATGACTCATCACCGCAGTCATATGAAGCAGACTCAAAATATGACGATGAAGAAGAGTTTCAAAATGTCATTTCCCTTGTCAGTCAAAAATTCAATCACTTACTACCTTCATTTCGTAAAAATCAACAGTACAATTGACCACCTTCCAACCGCAACTTTCAAAATAATCACTTTCGTTCCACCAAGAATCCTCTCCCTCCACCGCAGCCTCAGCAAAAACAGTCTAAAGACGTACCACCGCATCCTCAATCAACTGACTTCGGTACCTCTTTAGAAGACAAAAGTGACATTGTTATATGTCACAAGTGCAACAAAGAAAACTATTTTGCTAAGGATTGCAAGGCAAACGTAGTGAAAGATAGAGCCTTCTATCTCAGAATGGCTCAAGAACTGGAGGACAAAGAAAAGGGAAAAGCCTACGTTTCTCAAGTGAAAAGAGATCATCAAGTGTGGTCATCTGGAGACGAAGATGAAGATGACCGCAATAACGGAGAAGGAAAGATCTGTATGATGGCAACTACTGATGAAGACGGCTCAACCAAGCTAAATAAGAACCATTGCTATATGGCGAAAGATGAAACTCTCAACATTATGGAACAGGTAAAACTTATGATTCAAACTTTAAATTATAGCATGCATGACTGTCAACCTTACTTGGACACACTTAATGACACATGTGTTGCCGTCCTTACAGACTACAATAAAGCCTTAGATGAGAAGAACATCGCTTCGCAGGAGATGTTCCATGTTAGAGGACGTTTGGACAATAAGAGACTCAAAATGGCAATGTTAGAGAAGGACTTGATGCTAGAAAAGGATGCTAGGATGTTAAGCTAAACACAATTAGAAATAGCTTTAAATCAGAGAGATTTAGCACAGAGTGAAATTGTATGCTTAAATCTTTTAATTGAAAAGCTTTTTAATGAAACTGAGGCCATTGAGAATCTAGTTAATAATGAGAATGTTGATAACACTTTTAATTGGGGTTGGTCCAGTGGATACCCACCTGTAACGGACTCCTCACCTCGGTTCACACCGGAACGTCCCTATGTCCCTCCAGACCGCAATTTCTTATTCCGAGTCAATGACAAAACATTTCCGGAGGATATCCAAGATCATTTGGTAAACTCCATGATCTGAGTAACAACTGTGTTATCGAGGAAATTCTCCCTGAATTTTCTAATCATGTTGATAACATAGATCACTCTGATTCTCAGACATCATCCGTAGCCGATGAGGAAATTGTTGTAGATAGTCCTGAAGTCTCATTAGACTTCCCATCTCTGCAGTCTGACCGCAGTGTTTCTAACCGCAGTCATGAACTGCAAACCGTCCCATTACCCAGTAACAATTATCCCACTAAAGTATCCACCAAGACTTACTCTGTGGTTGTCCAAAACACTACACCGCAGACCATAGTCGAAAGTTCTGTGACTACTGAACCATTCAATCATGAATTACCAATTGAAAATTTTGAATTTGGTCAATGTTCTCAAAATCCTGACTTCTCCAGTTCGGATGAATCATGTCCCTGTTTTTCAAAATCCCCAAAAGATTTAAGGAAACCGCAATTAAATGTCACTGACTGCGGTTCTCCTAAGACCGGAGCAAAAAGAGCCTTTAAAGAAGAATTTCGTTCCCGTGGGAAGCAACGAGAAATTCATTCAAAACAAAAGAAATCTATGAAATATTCCAAGTCAAAGAGTCCAGAAAAACTTGTTTTCTCAAATTATCATTTCAAATCAACTGTTTCCAAGAAAACAAAAAAGAAGGAGTTTACTGTTTCTAACATTGCTCAAAAATAACCTGACTCTAAGGATAAGTCTTTTCGATCAAATGGTTTTCAAGTCTATTCATTAGACAATCCAAAATGGAAAGGTATTCTACCTACTCCGACCCTTCCAAAGTCACTTTCATAAACTCAAAAATGGAAAGGAATTTTGCCAACTCCGGCACTCAAAAGGTCACCTCAATAGTTTACGAAATCACCTCACAAAAGGCCTGCATGTGTCTACACACCTGCAAGACTTGCAAAAAACACCTTCTCAAAACACACAAACAAAAGGGTCAAATATTACACTCCTCGGACTGGACAAAAGCTTACTTTTCCTTCAAAATAGAAGACTAAGCCAAATGTCAGGGGAAATGATAAAAAGTTCACGTGTCAATGTCAATGTCAAAAGATCTACTCTCATGACAAATCTCATCGTTTTCAAAAGACTCGTAACTATCCACAATCTCACAAAGCTCCAAAAGATCTCAAACACCCAGGACTAGGCTTGAAAGTTGACGTAAAACCTGTCCCTGCCACCTCACATCATGCATCAATTAATACCTCTTATGTGACTCCGGGCTCCAAACTCGCTTGGGTGCCCAAATTAACCACTTAATTTCCGTAGGCATTGTGCAAGGAGGATCAAGAAGAAGAATAGTTGATCGATAGTTCCTGCTCCTTGCACATGACCGGAAGGTTAGAATACCTTCGGGATTTCAGGCCTATATGCAATGGTGGAAATGTAACATTCGGCAACAATGCGAATGGAATCATCCGAGGTTACTATGTACTCACTACGGGGAACTTTTCAATATAGAAGGTTGCTTATGTAGAAAGCATTAAACACAATCTTATCAGTGTTGGACAACTATGTAAGGCAAGCCATCGAGTTGAGTTTGATGATCAATTTTGTTACGTTATGACGAGTGATAGAAGTACCTGCTTGATCAAGTCACGATCCGAGGGTACCGTGTATCCTTTGGATGTCTCTCTCATCATTGGAAAACTGCAATTGTGTTTTCTCTCCAAAGCTGTATCCAAAGTTAGCTGGTTATGGCACCGTAATCTCGCTCATCTCAACTTCAAGTATATCAACACCTTGGTTACCGGAGAGCTGGTCAGAGGATTACACATTCTCAAGTTTAGCAATGACACTCTATGTCCTGCTTGTGAATGTGGTAAGCAGTCCAAGGCAAGTCATCCCATGGTGATTGATTCGTCAATATCTGAACCACTTGAACTTCTACACATTGATCTCTGCGGTCTATCAACCGTAGCCAGTCTTCATCACAAAAAGTACATACTGGTTATAATTGATGAATTTACTTGCTTCACTTGGGTATTCTTCCTCAAACTCAAATCAGAAACACCACAGATTCTCATCAACTTCATCAAAGAGATAGAAGTTCAGATCAAACTGCCTGTAAGACGCATCCGCAGTGATAATGACACTGAATTCACTAATCATCCTCTCAACAACTTCTTAGTGTCAAAAGGTAACTCTCATAACTTTTCAGCTCCGTATACACCTCAACAAAATGGTGTAGTAGAGCGAAGGAACCACACTCTTGTCGAAGCAGCCATATCCATGCTCAACTTCGCACATCTTCCTCTTTACTTCTGGGATGAAGCTGTAGCAACTACATGCTTCGTCCAAAACCGAAGCATTGTGTGCAAACGCTTCAACAAGACTCCATATGAGGGCCTCAACAACCGGAAGCCAAATGTTCATTTCTTTCACATCTTTAGGTGTAGATGTTTTGTGATCAACAATAGAGATCAGCTCAACAAATTTGCACCAAAGTCTGATGAAGGCATCTTTCTAGGTTACTCCACAAATAAGGTTGCTTATCGAGTTCTCATCAGACGTACAAGGCTAATCATTGAAAGTTTTGATGTGAAGTTCGATGACTCTTACATCCACAACACCCCTCCATCTACTAAAACCACCGCCATCATGGAAAGTGACATTCCTGCTTCTTCAGGTCCTCTAAACCTGGTTGAAGTCAATTATGATGATCTTTTCGACCTTGTTGAAACTGCAAAACTATCCGAAGTTCTTGTGTCACCAACTGCTCAACAAGAAGACACTGATGTTTTTGGTCCATCTCTATCTGAAGTAGGATCTCTCAATACTTTCACCTCTCAAGTTGAAGGGGAAAGATCTACTTCAGATCAAGCAACAACCATCGAGGTTCCAGTATTTGATGATGCTCAAGCTCCTCTTCCTAAAAGATCACTACCACCAAATGTATCTTCAGATTCGGATGATGAAATCATAGAGACCATTGACACTCAAAACCAACTCAAGGATCATATCAGCAGTCCAGGGGGAACCTTCTCAGGTTCCAGAGGAACTCCTTTCAGCAATCCAGGGGAACCTCTTCAAACCTCTCAAGAAAATGTTATTCTCGCTCCAACAAGTCAAGATGATTATGTAGGCTGTTCACAAATCCTGGGGGAACTTCCTTCCCCATCCGAAGCAACCTCTGATATTGAAAACATTCCTTCTACCACAGCTGCTGACCATCTGATGCCTCGTCTACACATATGGACGAAGGATCACCCACCAAGTCAAATTATTGGCAACCTATCCGCAGGTATCTAAACACGATCTGCCAAAGATTTATCTGATCATTGTCACTATGCAGTATTCATGTCCGCAGTCGAGCCTCGATCTATCAACGAAGCGTTATTGGAACCATATTGGATTTCTGCAATGCAAGAAGAACTTGAAGAATTTGAAAGAAACAAAGTGTAGCAACTTGTTCCTATTCCACAAGGCCATACTATTGTTGGTACAAGATGGGTGTTCAAAAACAAGTTAGATGAATCTGGTGCGGTTATCAGAAATAAGGCAAGACTAGTTGCAAAAGGGTATAGTCAACTGGAAGGTGTTGACTATGATGAAACATATGCTCCAGTGGCAAGAATGGAAGCAATTCGAATCTTTTTAGCATATGCTGCCCACAAAAACATCAGGGTACACCAAATGGATGTTAAAAGTGCCTTTCTCAATGGGGAATTGAAAGAAGAGGTTTATTTGCAACCACCTCCTAGGTTTGAAAATATTGAATTCCCTGACCACTGCTACAAGCTTTAAAAGGCAGTCTACGGTCTGAAGCAAGCTCCAAGAGCTTGGTATGAGACTCTTTCTGAATTTCTAGTCTCTTCAGGCTACAAAAGAGGAGTGATTGATCCCACGCTATTTAGAAAAGCAAATGGTACTCACCTTATGCTTGTACAAATATACGCAGATGATATCATCTTCGGATCGTCTGATCAAGGAATGGTGGATGAATTTGCTAAGCTCATGACAAACAAATTCCAAATGAGCATGAATAGAGAGATTAATTTCTTTCTAGGTCTTCAAGTCAAACAAATTCAACAAGGGATATTCATTTATTAAGAGAAATACACCACTGGACCTTTAAACAAATACTCTATGGACAACTGCTCCTCGTCTAAGGTCCCTATGGCCTTCGGATATAAGATGTCTACTGATCCCTCTGGTGAATCTGTGGATCACAAGACTTATAGAGGTATCATTGGGTCTCCAATGTATCTCACCGCAAGCCGACCGAACATTGTCTTTGCTACTGGTGTCTGTGCAAGGTATCAGGCTGACCCAAAAGTATCACACATGACCGCAGCCAAACAAATTCTCCGGTACCTGAAAGGAAGCAAATCTCTTGGTCTATGGTACCCCGCAGGCAATGACTTCAGTCTTCAATCGTTTACCGATGCGGATCATGCTGGATGCAAACTTGATCGAAAAAGTACATCTGGTGGATGTTAATTTTTGGGAGGTAGACTTGTCAGCTGGTCCTCAAGAAAAAAAAGTTGTGTTTCATTATCTACCACAGAAGCAGAATAGGTGGCCGCAGCCAGTTGCTGTTCCCAAGTCCTTTGGATGAAGACACAACTGTTAGACTACGGATACAGAATGTTGCGGATACCAATCTATTGTGACTCTGAAAGTGCCATAGCAATTTCTCATAATCCTATTCAGCACTCCAATACGAAACATATTGAACTACGGTATCATTTCATCAAAGACCACATTCTGAAAGGTAACATCGAACTCATCTTTGTCCCTACTCATGAAGAGATTGCTGATGTCTTTACAAAAACACTTGACTCTACCAAACTCAATCGTTCTTACAAATGTTAGGGATGATGAATCCGGACCCCCAATTCTTCTTGAATTGATAGGTACTGCAGACCTTCTTGGTCTCAATTGCGGCTCTAGATGAAAGACACTTATAACAGATGGTTTTGGTACATTATGTGTACCGCAGTCAATATACAACAACCATATATTATATCTATCTTTCATAGGGATTTCTTGTTTGTTGTTACTAACTTTTGTACAAGTGCTATTCTCAGTTTCTCCCACTGCAGTCATCCGCAATGCCAAGGAAACCATCCGCAATGATGTGTTCGTCCGCAGTCATGTTAATTGTTTTACAGACGGTTCATTTAAAAAAAACAACAAAAAAATAGTGTGCTATTTAATGATCCTTCATTAAATAAAACATTAAATAAAAACATTCCTTTGAGAAACTGTCACATTCTTTTCTCCCAAAACCTAGTGTCAGACCTATTTTAGGTATGATGACAAAATAAAAGATTTTCCAAATCAAATCCTCTAAAATGTCTTTTTCCTATTACCCTAAACCATCCCATCCGTTACAACTTCTACTTTATCCAACAAATTTTTCTCACCCCTCCACACGTTCTCAAGACGTGATTCAACATCTGACATTTTATTAAATGCAGATTTCTTTTTCTGGTTAATTCCAATTTCAATCTTTATCCTTTTTTTTTTGTCAATTTGTGGTTAAGATTTAAAGATGCTCATCCAAAGTTAAACCCAAACGTTTTTACCCAATTTCACCTAGGTCAAAAACATAAACGTTTCCCGCTCCAATAAACCACTATAAAACCCTTTTCTTCTTCACAAAGAATCTTTTACGCTTTCAAAATCCTTGATCTCTCTCTGCATTCTTCAAGCTCTTATCAACTCAACAATCGTGAAATCCGGTGCTTCCAATAAACAAACAAAAGCCTCTAGATCAGTGAACCCAACTGGTTCAGATTCTCCGACAATTGCCTTGAGCTATTTCAGAGATGTTTTCGATGATCAACCCTCATACAATGCACCAACAAAATTGATGATCAAGTTCTTCAGGAATCATCCTCTGTCTGGACCTTTTGACGCATTTACAGACATTGTTCCACTCTCCACTCTCTACAAGTGTGCCTTTTCTGCATATCGCCCAGTCGATAACCCTCAAGAAGTGCACCTAAACCTTGTTAATGATTCCTTGGTCATCCTGACCAAAGAAAAGTTCCTTTCAGCCATTAATCTTCTGATTCATCCCTCCGTCAAGTTTTTCACACCATCGATGGCGGACATCACCTCTGCACTATATCAAATGGGCTATCAGAAGCCGACCAAAGGAATTGGTGAGTTCAAGAAGAACCAGTTGCCTACGGTCTGGCAGTTTGTCTGTTACTTCATCATTCGCAGTCTGTCCGACAGAACTGGAGGCACAGACAATATGGGCTTAAAGTTGTTAGAACTGGTTTGGAGCATCTTCACCTGCCGTGACGTGAACTACAATCAGATTCTTTGGGATGATTTCCTCTAATACATTCCCAAGGAGAGCCCAAGGCAGAACCTATCCGAGCTTACTTTTGCACGATTCTGGTCTCTGTGTCTATCTGACTTGCATGCGGATGCCAAGATTGACATGGGTGAGGACATCAATTTTTTCGTCACCAAAGACTTAAAAAGGTACAACCCTTCCTCTGATCAAACTATTTTTGGTCCCATCCGCAGACTCCCTACACACATTCTTTCTTCTCTTGGTCTCGAGACTGCTGATGTCTCAGATCACATAGAGGCTACGGAAGGTATTGACCCATACCTTCCTACCCCGCCTCTCCCATCCACAGCCTTAAACCCTGAAGGTACCGCAGTCCCTTCCTCTACCACTCTTTCTAACGTCTCTTAGAGACGCAAACATAACGTTTCTTCTCTCCATGGTCCCCGCACCTCAAAGAAATCTAGCACTCCCAAAAAGGATTCTCCCAAACCATCAAAGAAGAGAAAAACACCACCCATAATCACAACTGTTGAACTGAGTCACCATGACTCCGATAGTGACTCTGAAGAGGATAACCAACCCATCTCTATCCTCAAGAAACGAAAAGCTGATCCCCCTAGCCAAATGCATGACCGGACCGATACCTCAGCCTCTCAACAGGCTCCGGTAATCCTTGGGATGCCTGCACATCCATTTGACAACACCATCCTTTTCCTTTCAGACTCAGAAAGTGAGTCTAAATCACAACAAAGAGGAGACTCCCCACCAGTACATTCCCAAAGGGATAATACTGGTTCTCGCCCTAAAGTCTCCAGGGCTTCCCGACTCCATATTTTTTCATCCAAGGAGTTGAACTCCATCCTGTTGAAAGTCACCCATACACTCCAAACACAGTCCTATCCGCAGGGCACTTCTTCTGCCTTTGCCAGAACTGAGCCGAGGCCAAACTTGACCACGGGTCAAGGAGACCAAGGAAGCTCAGGAAATCCTACTCTACTTACCTTACAATCAGGTGGTTTAGGCACGGTGAGAACAAATGTGCAAGGATCCGTGAACCCATGGGACACCTTGGTGCGATTTACAGTAATTGACGGAAAAGACTCTAATGATTCTTGGAGTCGATATTAACCCTCTAACGAGGCTGAAGCCAAGAAATATTCTGCTTTTCATAGGGCATTTCAAGCTCGCAAGGATTAGCAAATCAAGCAACAACAGCTCAAGGAATAGGAAATTCAAGCTGTGGCAAAGTATTGGGCAGATGCCATAAACAATGCCAATACCGTAGCCACCATCCTGAAGGTTCAAGAATGGATGTCCGCAATGGCAGACAAAGTTCAACAAGCTCAACAAACTGCTGCTGCTCAGCATGTTTCTCAACCTCCCCCTTCTCCCCCTGCTGCAGGTTCACAAGATGAAGAACCTGAAATCGAAGTGAGATTTGCTCCCATTTTTGGCTTCGATGATGATAAACCACAAGAGGTAAACAAACCCTCTCCTTCTGATGACGATCTGATGATGTTTGATGAAGATGAAGAATCCAGTGGTTCACATCACTCCACCTCTAAGCCAAAGGAAAAGAAGAAGAAGAAAAAGCAAGCAGTCACAAGAAAAGAATTCCTTAGTCTTCAGGCTAAGGTTGATCAAATCTTAGCCGCGGTCAAGCCAAATCAACCACAACCAGAAGACAGCCCGGGACTGCAGTCCCTGATGGAAAGAATAGAAAGATTGGAAACCAGAGAGAGAATGGTTGTGGAGCACATCTCTGAAAGTTGAGATGGGAATCAGATCACTTGACAACAATCGTCAGGCTGATCACAAGGAGTTTATGGCTGTTGCGTAACGCTCATCTCTGAGGTTACCGCAATCAAAACTGACCTTCAAGTAGTCATCGCGGATCAGGCCTGACATTTGGAGAAGTTGATTGTTGAGACTCATACTGCTTATGAGTCCGCAATCTCCGTTCTCCAAACAACTATCAACAGAATGCAAGGATCCCTATCAGCCAACTTCCATGCTCCGGAAATTCTCCAACTCACCAAGGAGATTCATAAACTACTCTTCAACCCCTCCATTCCCAAAAATCATCAATTAGTAGAAGACCTCAAAGCACAATTTCAAATAGTGTTTGACAAGGTTGATGGCCTTCGTCAATGGCTTGAGGAGGCTCCGGGTCTGAACTCCTCAAGAGGGGGAAGTGAAGAAGTCCATCATTCCAATCAATCCCCTTCACATCATCAAACTCCCCCAGTCTCTACTGAAAAAATCCCCACTCCGCAACCTTCACCGCAACCATCTCATCATACTCCACCTCACAACTCCCCTCCTCAAATTGACATTACTCCTGACAAACTAGAGACTCCCCCGCATTTCAAGAATCTGGAGGAGTATATGTATTCTCCCAGCAAAAACGAATCTCCTACCACTCCTAAAAAAAAAGTGATTGGAGAGCAGCCAAGCTTGCTGAAGAAGTTTGGAGACTCTGCGGATTCGACACAGTTACGGATGAATCCTTGATAAACTCTTGGATGAATCCACATAGAAGACTTCTTGATGATGACTATGTCCCTCATCTTACCTATGCGGAACCCCACTCAGATGGTTACTGGGATGTCCTAATCTCACCGAATGCCAGATACTTCACTGTATTTGAGCAGTTCGACCGCAGCCTCCCGGACGATAAAATACTTCCGATGGAGTTTGAGAGACTTAAACAATTCTATGCTAAGCATGCCTCTCCAGTTGAACACATATGGTCTAGCGATAGACCATCCGCAATAAAAAATTACAAGATTCGGAAGTTCATGAAGGCGGAGTTCATCCAGTACACCCTGACCAGGAGGGAGCACGACTACATCCGCACCCAGACTGACTTTCCGTGTATGAACCTTGAAGAAGTGTTTCTGATTGATAAGGTCTTTCAGCACAAGTTTGAGAAGCATCCGAAGATGAAGATCACACTAGAAAGGGCCAATACCTTTCTTAAGGAAACAGTCTGTGACTTCGCCAAAATAGATGCAGACATTCATCCCATCATTTCCAAGATTGCTGACTTGCCACCACTTAACCCCGCACCCATGACTACCAAAGGCTATGAGGAAAGATCATTAGGAGCAACCAATTATCCTGAGCTAGGTGTCATTTTCAAGAGGAAGACTGACAACGTCAAATATTTTATTCCTATGACTGCCATGCACCGTCTCACCAGAAAACAACTTGAGATCTGTGGCAACGCAGTTGAAAAATCCAAGCATACCACCGCAGAGGTCAAGTTTGAAATAATAAGAAGAATCAACTGGTTAGAGAACGTCAGTAAATTTTGGTGGATCCTGATCAAGTTCCTTAAACTTGATAACTGATCAAAGTTAAAGAGGTCACTTAGAGGGAAATTGTTAAATCAAAAAAGTGACCATCTCTTTTAAAGAGCAAGTCACTTGTGACTTAATCACTAAGCAAGATCTCATTTACTAACTTGGTTTAAATGCATTCCTTGTTACGAATCTGCTTATGTGTATACTTGATATAACAATTGTTGTCATTTACATTCTTTTACTTTTTCGCATCTAACTCACTAACTTCTAACACTTAATATTATTGTTGAGCTAACAGATCCTTCGAGATTAACTATTCCGCTATATACTTGTACTAACGATTTGTTCAAGTATGTCTCAAAGTTTTTCTCTCAACAATATATATTCTTAAGCTCCCATACATAGGGAAAGGACAAAATGGTCAATTTACCTGTAGTTGCGGTGATTTCTTTTCAAGGGTGGTTATCGGCTCCACCACCTTTTGGTTGCGAAGTAATTCATTTTCTGACTCTAATTCTTTGATCTTGTTTTTGAGGCTGAAAGAAAGTGAAACATTAAGTTTCTTAATCAATGGCAACTCTTCCATTTTACCTAAATACAATAAGGCCCTTTAAATTTTTACTCTAATGTTTTAGTGGTAAATGTTGTCTTTCCATATTTACCCTTCATAATACTTTTGATCCTAACTTCTATGTGCCTGATTCTGTAAAATTCTTTTGGTTTATTGAAATAGAGTCTTATACATGATACATAATTACAACATGTGAACATTAGGTAGATTAGTTTTTTAGCACATTGGACCTTGAAACCCTAAAAATTAGAATCTTAACAAATGGTTAATGTTCCTATGTCACCATATTTACAAAACTTAAGATATGAAACATGTAATTGAGTAGAAAAGAAGGTAAAAAATGTTAGAATTTTTTTTCCTTACGCCTTTGGTCAAGATCTTTGTTTATATACATAAAAGCAGGATCTAAATACTCAATCATGACTCTTAAGCTGAAAGAAAAGATAGCTTGCATATGCCACCAACATGATACAACTACTGAATCTTTTAAGTGGTAATTGTGAATTCCAAAAATGAATTTCTGTATGTATAAAATGAAGAACAGCTAGAATTATCATTCCCATTATAGCCATCAGTAGCCCTGAACTAACTATCGCAACTGTCTAAAATTTCTACATAACTAACTAAACTCAATCCCAAAATTATGCAACCTAAAACATACATAAATATATGTCAAAACAGAAAACAAATCAGATACAATGAGTAAAAATTAACTTGTCTAATGAGAAGCAATTTTGGTAGTGAAGAACATAGAATAGAAGTTCATATGATTAACGCGCAACACCGTCGGTTTCTATGAAGAAAACAAACATCAATCCCAAAATTCAACCTCGACCGACAGAAAACTCACAAACAAGAAAAAACGAACGATTGAAACAACAAATTTCAGCCGGAAAACTTACTGGAAGAGGAGAATCGGTATCCTTAAAGTATCCAAACCTCCTTTTGTAGTCGATAGGATTGTCGATCAGATTTTGATATCTTTAATCAATAGGGAAGGGCGAAAGGCAGTGATTGAAGACGGCAACTTCAGTTCCAGATATACAAGAGAGCGATGATATTAGGTCATTGTAGTGGAAGACCACAATGAAGAGAGATTTGGTTACTTTTAGTGTAAATAGGAAGGTCTGTAATCTGTATCTAATTAATTAGAAGTTAATGGTTAAAAATAATCAGGGAGATTGGAGGATGGAGAGTGAGATAAAAGAATACTTCCAATCTATGATGAATCGATACCTAAATGAATTTCCATGGTCATATGCTTGAATTTTTGATCCCAGGAGCTGATCAATGACGACAAATTGATGCTTACAAAAAATTGAGAGATCATTTTTAAACGATCTCGATGAATCGATGATTATGAATCGGGCGATTTAGGGCTTTAAATATCGCAATCGAAGGTGAACACAAACATTGTCAATCTATAGGTTCGTAAATTCTTCACCGATGATCTGGATATGAAAGATTGTTGATTGGTAGCCGACGTTCATTGTCGATGGACATAGAGGGGGACCGATTGAGGGAGGATGGAGACGAGGGGAAGAGATATGGTGGAGAGAGAGAGAGAGAGAGAGAAAGATCTAATAAGGAATGGTGATAGGAGACGTATGTGTACGAGTCAATTTCTATAACCCCAAAATGCCCCTGATTCCATTTAATTTTGATGCTCCCGTCCTTTATTTTTCAACTTATTTACAAAAATGTCATAGTGCATCTTGACCATCCCTTTTTTTGATCCAACGTTCCACTTTTAGTTCTCGGGTTCTCAGGAAACTATGAGTTCTCAAATGATCATGCCTCAAGGGTGAGGTTTCTCCAGATGTATCATGCCATATGTCAATCTCTCCTTCGTCCATGTCATTCTTCTAGAACAAGGCCACGTGTCCAAATCTCATGGTACCACATCAAGATGTCTCATGGAGGAGATGGCCACCCGAACGTGCTATTTGGCGTACTTTGGTGCTATCATGTCACTTGTACATGTATTTTCTCGCAGAACTTTAGACGGCCATAAATTTTGTATACGAGCTCCGTTTTCGATGTACTTTATATCCCCGGAATCTGCTCGACGAGATTTATAAGTTTCATTAAGGTCTCAACATCTAATTCTTACTCTAACTAAAATTCATATTTAGATCGGTTTATAGTGCTAAATTCTATCCAAAATTATTAACTCCTTCATACGAACTCCGTTCTCGACTGTCTTTGTATCGATGAGTTGAGATTCACGAGATCTTCAATTTTTGTTAGATTGTTTCAGCTAACAATCAAGCGATTTGAATTTTGATTTCTGTTCTTGCACTGTTGTGCTGAAACTCTGAAAAATCACAACTTCCTCATACCAAGTCAGATTTGGACGTTCTCTATATGCATGTTCTTGGTTTTACGATTACTACAAATTTTGTTTAGACTACTTAGGCTAATAAGCAATCTATAAAAAATCACTTTTTACAACACATATAGTTGTTTCATTTAATTGCGAAACTTTGAAGAAACATAACTTCTTCATCCTTAGTGCTAGGTTTTGAAAAACACTTTTCATGTTATTCCCATTTAGGTATGATTTGGATCCCTCCATTGTTTCCATTTCCTTACACACCTTTTCCTCGAATTGATGAAGAAGATGGTACACTTGAAGTGTATTATTTAAGTGCTTATTGTTTTCCAAAAATCCTACTTCTACAACCGGTAGGTCACCAAGTTATTCAAATAAGTCGTGTTTTCCGTGGTTTTCCCATGTTACAACTTCATTACCAATTCGTTCAATCCGGAATGGATAGTTTAAACATTCCTTTAGGGATCCTAATCTTGACTTTTCTGTGTGGTATTCATTCTCGTTCGGCTCATGGAATCATATCCAATAGTGGTGGGAACAACTCGTAAAATCCAACCACTTCACCTACTTCCTTGCCCTAACCCTTTCACGTACCTCTATTGAAACATAATGGTTTCATGTTCTTTCATTGATTGGTTATTCCTTTCCATTCGTATCTCTTTCTCCAATTTTGGTCTCAATTAGTTCACAAGATTGAGCGAAGTCGGATTTCAGAGTTCTTTATATGTACGGAATGCTTGTAACATAAGTTATAACTTTGGTTAAATCTATTTATCCTAAACAATCTTCTATCAAAATGTCTTTTATATCGCTTATTATATGTTAATTGTCTAGCCCGAATCTACGGGAGTTACAAAAAATAAGAAACACAATAGAATAAAGGCCTCTAGTAAACTCCTTTCTATTTCTCCCACCCTTCTAGCATTCATCGATAAATAATTCATTTAAACCTATTATTCTCACCTTTTTCATCTATTAATTACTCATCTACTTTTTTGGCCTTATCTATTTTGCAACCTACCATCCTTCCAGTCTTTATGGTAGAGGAAATCTCATCCTCAACACCATCTATAATCTAGCCAGTCACATTTACCACGTTGTCGATTAATGCCCTTACTTTCCTATTTTCTTCCTATATTGGAGTCATTTTAGTCCTAAAATACAAATATAAGAGGTTTTATTTTATGTATGTTATTTATTAGCTTTAATTATGCAACACATGTTTTTCATCTCAAATAGGGATCTTTAGGAATTAAGTTTGGTGGTTTTAGGAAAAATCCTTGTTCACAATGTGCATAACGGATAAGAACAACATGTGCCACGTCTTAAGTAGCGATACAACCAAGTGTGGTTAGGACGTGAAGTCGTAAAGAGCCCAAAACCTTATCCCGGGCCTTGAACCCTTTGTGTCGTGGGTGAAAATTATGACTAGAATCTCATATGTGATTCGAAATAGCATGCTAGCCAAGATCCTAACCAACATGTTGATCAAGATTATGGAATCCTTTACCCTCATGTTTTGTCTTTATATGTTTATTAGTTACAGGTCTTGAATACGCCAAGGACGACCTAGGAATGTCAAAAAGTTCCATGGACCTATTCCCACGGGGACCCTGATCCCGTACGGGGGTATTTGTTTAAAAAAAACAAGGTGGGGTGACCAGTCCCGTCCCGAAACCCCTATGGGGGCTCCCTTAAGATATTATATATTTATATATACTATTTATATAAATATAATAAATAATATCATGATTTTGAGCTTTCAAAATTCATCAAAAAAATCATGTTTTTAAGTTTCTAGTATAATGTTTTTGAGATGTCATAACATTTTTATTTTTAACATGTAAAATCTTGTTATAAATAATTATTTTTATCCAAAAAATAGTTTCTTTTAACCTAAAAAAAGAACTTATTTTAGCGCAAAAAATTAAGACAACGCAAAATCAATCGTGGGAGGGGTGCGGGTAATGCAAGAATTTAGGGGGCATGGGCGGGGTGGAAAGGTTGGAGATTTGAGGGGAAATGAGGAAATTCTAGGGGCAAGGGCAAGAGATGCAACTCCCATCCTATTTCCCCTCGGCCCATTGATATCCCGAGGAAGTCCGAGTTTAATCTGAGTCATTTTGGAATCGTGGAGAAATGACTAAGTCTCCAAAATTTTCGGGATAAAGGAGACGTGATCAACATGGATTTCGGATGAGATTATTATGCCGATATTCTTGGGATATTGTTTATAGTCGTTAGTATTCTTGTGTATAAATAGATGCCTAAAGTAAAAAAAAACACACATGAATACACACTCACTCTCTACCACTTGTACTCTATAATCATGATTATTCACCACTTGTACTCGTTTATTTAGTTAATAAAAACATCAAAAGAAACCTAACTATTTTGTTGGCTCCCAAGGTTTTGTGTTGAGGATCTCATTAGAGATCAAGAGGTTTCCTCATATTTCTTGTATCTAGCACCTCAAAATCTTGGATAGGATTCTGAATACAATACGACAACCCTTACTAAATTGGTTGATTTTTGTCGTGTATATCTTTTTTACCAAAACACAATATAAGGACCCTAACTTATAGTGTTAGTCATTTTTCTTCAGCGTCCATCCCTAGATATCCTAAACCTCAAAACCCTAGCCTCTCTCATCTCATTTGGTATTCTTGGTTCATGTTGGTGAAGCTTGAAGTAGAAGCAATGAAGTTTTGGTACACCAAAGTTTAGATCTAGGGAATGCAAGCTTCTTAACCTCACCCTTATGCTTTGAAAATATTCAAGTTCGGAACTTTATGCTTGTTGGTTGCTAGATATAGGATTATAAGCATAGTTGGTCCCTTTTATCATGAATTCTATGGAGTTTGGACAACTCTAGGTTCAAAGGTTAATTAGTGTTACTTTCTAAACCTGTGGTGGTGAAAAGATGTGAGTGTTGCCTTTCATTTTGGACCATTCAAGATTTTAAGCATCTGTAGACACATTTTTTACCTAGATTTAGAATTAGTGGTATTTGATGCATGCAAATGGATAAAGTTGGATACTTTATCCATTAAGTCCATATTTCAAGGTATTTTGAAAAAGACGGGCCTTGGTTTTAAGGGATAAAGTACTTAATAAGAAATGTACTCTACAAAAAAGCACGAAGAGAGCACGTAAGGATTGCCATGCGAGTTTAGATCTATATCCGCAACTGTTTTGTCGCCTAGTGTCAGAGACACGACAAAGAGTGGGCCGCAACGCTCTTATCCATTGACCTTTGACCGTTGGATTTGACCATGTAATCCTTAACTTTTGACCAGATTGACTTTGGTTAAACTTTGGTGGATTAAAGAAATTTTCTGAGGATTGGTCTCAGTTTGTTGTTAGGTGGTTTGTGCTACCTGGTTCATCTACAGTGTCTACCGTCTGCTTTAGAGATTCTGGTGCTAGGATCATGTGAGTTTTCTCACTATACTATGTGTGACATTATATATCTAGTGAGTGGTAGGATGCATATGTTCTGTTTGTATATAATTTTATGATAGACTTTGATAGTCTTGTGTTAGTATATCTGACATGGTTGCCTAGTCAAGGTTATGTTAATATTGATAGATTGTTGAGTGTATGTCGTAAGGGTTGTACGTAACTAAAATTATATAGCATGAGAACTCTTGATCTGGCCTTATTGCATGGTCATTGTCTGGTTAACTATTCTTAGGTAGCAATATTTGTTTGACTGGCTATCTTATTATTAACTACGTATAACTATGTATTCACAAAGTGATTCGTCATTATTAGCCGTATCTTTCGTATGATTGTATATTTATTGATTAATTCTATGGCACATTTATGTACCATGTCTGAGGAGTTGACGACGGAGCATCGATAGGCTACGAGTCTAGACACGCAGAGTCATTGAACGAACGATGATATGTTGCGAATCAATTGGCGATTATGTCTGAGGGGTTGATGACAGAACATTGATAGGCTACGATTCTAGATAACCATAGTTGTTGATGGGACAATGATAGGTTGCAAGTAAACTGTCAATTATATTTGAGGGGCTGATGACAAAACGAAGATAGGTTGTGAGTCTAGATACCCAGAGTGGTTGATGGAACGAGGATAGGTTACGAGTAGACTAGTAATGGTGAAACGACGATAGGTTACGAGCTATTTGTTTGTATGCATTGTATGTGTGGTGGAATATGTGGTACTATAGGTACTCACTAAGATTTATGCACAAGTTGTTAAGAAAAATGTTTTTGGGTTGTATGAATGTGAGAGAGAAAGTCGCGATGTGGCCGTACATTCACATCGTTGTTATATCGTCATTTTGAGACTTCTGCTGGTTTTTATAATTTAACTCTGGTTTAACTTTATGAATTTTAAACAAATGTATATTATGATATGTTTCAAGGAATGGTTTTTAAATGTTTAATATGGATTTAAATGAAAAAAAAATGTTTTAAAATTTGGGATGTTATAAATAATTGAGATAAGTGTTTTTAGTTTTTAGTGATTGAATTTTCTCCTAGCTTTGGCCCAAGACGAATGGAGTCCCACATCGTGATGCCCTACTTCAAACTAGGGGTGAGCAAAACCGAACCGCAAACCAAAAAAACCGCATAAACCGAAACCGAAATGAAAACCGATGGTGCGGTTTTTAGTTTTGCAAAAACCAAAAATACTCTGTGCAGTGCGGTTTCTAGTCTCGCAAAAACCGCAAAAAATCAAACCGCACCGCATATATATATATATATATATATATATATATATATATATATATATATATATATATATATATATATATATATATATATATATATATATATTAAGTGTTGATATTTGTAAGAACCAAGAACTTATGACAGTTAAAATTTCTATAAATATAAATATCTATCTTATCTATCGGATGATGATTGTATATTTTTAAATATACAATCAGTGGTATTTACAATAACAAATAAGTTTATTGTGAAACAAATATTACATTAATTCGTATTATGTTCAAGCATTAGAAACATGTTGGATGAGTGGTTATGTAATTTCATTTCAAACCAATAGGTGGTGGTATCGGTTCATCACCAAAAAATAATTAGCACTCCTCATCTGAGTCAAAGTAACTCGCCGAGTTACTTGAGTTTTAGTAAAAAGGCAAAATGAAAACCCAAAAAAAAAACTAACGAAAAACCGCAATGAAAACCGCAAAAACCGAACATCATAAAAACCGAACGGTGCGGTTTCTAAATGTCAAAAAACCGAAGTTGCGGTTTTCGGTTCAGTTTTGACCAAAAACCACACCGAACCATACCATGCTCACCCCTACTTCAAACATTTGAATGCCGTTCCATTTATGGTAAAAGTCAAAATATAATTACATTTGACTTACATTCCTGAACTTTAATATGGTCCCCACTAATCTTTTTTACTTTTGCAATTAAAATTTTACCAGATATAAAATTAATGTTACTGTTATTTGGCTTTCATCATATAGTTTTTGTACTCCGTTTGGCGATCATCAATGGCCTTGCGTTCCATGTGTACTTGGCGCCCATAATACGTACGACTCTTCCTTTATCCTATTCTCCACATTCTTCATGATTTTTAACTTCCCCTATTGGTGTTCTTTTCACCAGAGGATCTCCAACATTCAGATCCGAGTCTACAACTTTCTCATCATCTAAATCCACAACCGTGCCTATTTCCTCAACGGTTTCTTTAATGACAAGTTTGGCAGCTTCTATCCAAACTAAAGCATGCATCTTCTTGAAACAAATATTAATCCTTTGCCAATCAACCTCAATATACATATGGAATTGTATCAGTGTATGGATTCTTGTGTTAACACACACCCTCCCAACAACCATGCTAAATGATTTAATGTTGTCAGGTTTAAAGTTGAAAACTTCCATAATCCAATCTCTTTGAATATAACTTTTAAATTCTTAAAATACTAAAACGACCTTAATTCACCAACCATCATTAATACATTCAAATCTATAAGCCAACTTCGTTGGCATGTAAGAAAATTTTGATTAGGTCTCAAGACTTTTCATCATACTTATCTTTCATATTCACAAAGTTCTTCTTCCCATTTAATATCTTCTCCTTATGCCCTAGGAACACTTCACTAAATGACTTGTTCATAAAGTGATCTTCTTTATAAGAGTATTAGGAATTGACCTCTTCTTTTCAATTCTATATCCCAGGTACTCTCAACTCAAACTTCTCAATTTATGTCAAAATAACAACCTTTAGAAAATTTTGCATGGTTTGCGAAACTCCTAAAATCGCTAATCTAGATAGAGAAAAGTTGTTTTCCATTTCCAGTTTTCCACTACATATTTGATATTTCACCTTTAAATTTTTCACAAAAACAAATCTCCGTTTGTACGTGGATTCTTTCTATAGATAAAGAGGTTGACAATTATTCCTTCCCATATCAACAAATGACTTCCATAAATCTTTTTTTGTCAATAAAAAAGGGAAATTGATTCAGAAGAATGCAATTACCATTTCTGCGAGCTCTAATACTTCAGTATTTTGTTTGCCTCCGATATCTTCTTATCGTCGATGTCCTCTCCTTCTCTCCATGGTTGTGAAATGTTCCATATTGGTAATTAAAGAAGAAAAAGTCGTCAGGAGAGGAGATAAGAGACAAGCTTTCATGAGAGATGGACGAGCGAGTGAGAGAATTTGGAAATCTTACTGACATTCTTGAGTCTTGATCGAGAATCCTTCCAAATTTTATGAAGAACATGATGAAGAAAAGAAGTCAGTGGGTTTTTAGCATAAAACACCCTTTTAAAACCTTAATCAAGATAGGATTTGGACAAAAGAAATATCTTGTATCACATGGAACAAATTAAGCTTTAAACTCAAAAGACAAGGGTGAAGGATGGGCTTGACATTGTTAGTTTTTAATTGTAAGCGTTGAGGTCCTTGGCAAATGGTGGTGGAGGTTTAGGAAGTGTGGGACGTCTCTTTGGAAGGATGCGATTATGGCTTTCCATGGAGAAAATGAATGCATTGTGCAACAAAGGTCTGTTTTCAATAGTAAGGAAGTCTGAGGAGTTATTAGTCACTTAAAAGTGCCCTCGATAGGGCCAATATTGACATATGTTCAAGAACGACAAAACTTTTAGCGGCATTGTGAAATCTAGTCAAATGCTATCGAGTGAGGTTAAAATTTTCTCTTTCAATCGGATTAAAAACAACTCTAAGTACGATAGGGAAATGGATTGGAAAACGTGCAGGTGTGATAACCCAAAATTGTTATTTAATGTAGTACGTTTTTCCCTAACCCCTCGATAGCTCATGTATACTAATAAAATTTATTGTCGTGAAAGAAGTCGTCAATAAAGGTTTTCCTTTCGTTTAATCATATTCCTGTTTTAAAACACAACATAACTGTGATGTCTCTCCCTATATATTGCGACTTCAAGGGTATTAGAATACATCGATGTCATATTTCGATAATCTATTTTGTATTTTATAGTTATTTTTTGCGGTTATTTTTATATTCTTCAACTAGTTGTGAAACCCGTATATTATACGGGTTAATTAAAACATAATGTTAAACATGAGCGATTAGATGAAAAGATTATTTTGAATTTGAAATATGAAATAAGTGAAAATTATGAGAAAAAAAAAACGTGCAAAAAATTAATTAATTAAAATTATGTGTTTAATTGTTTGACCCGTGTACTAAACGAGTTATTATAATAAAATGTTAAAATACAAATGTTTAAAGTGTAAATTTATTTGAAATTGAAATTGAATTTCAAATTTGAAATTAATAGTTATTATAGTAGGTTTAATTTATGGAAACTAAATTAATGATATAGTGGAAATGAATAATGAAGTAATTGACAAGTGGAAAATAAATATATTTCAAAATTATGACAAAATGACATGTGGCCAAATAAATGAGAGAATGACAAGTGACAATAACATTTTCATTTATTAGGGTAGAAGATAACCTATTTATACATTTTTTCTTTACATATGAATCTTGTGTACCCATATATTATTTTCATAGTCCCCTTCCCAAACCCCATTTTTCCAAATTGGGTTCCTTTATAGTTTGGATAATCAAGACTAGAGTTGTAAACGAACTGAACGTTCGGCGAACCGTTCGTGAACTGTTCGGTGGGAAGTTTGTTTATGTTCGTTTATTTAATAAATGAACGAACATGAACAAAAACTATCGTTCATTTAGTTAAATGAACGAACATGAACAATGGTCTCGTTCATTCATTTATGTTCGTGAACGTTCGTTTATGATGTTCGTTTATGTTCGTTCGTTTAAGTATTTATATTCATTTTTTTATTATATAGCTATATTATATGTTCGTTTATGTTCATATATGTTCAATTGTGTTTTTTTTTTTATCTTTGTTCGTTTATGTTTGTTTTCGAAATCCAATATGTACTAAAGACCTGTGGCTCCTAAACAATCTCGTACTAGGAACATTAACAAGAGGGCCAATAGACCCAAAGTAAGAGAGTATGTTGATGAGCAACCTCTTTGTTACAAATTTTTTGGATATGGTCATATTCAACGGACTTGTAAATCCATTGTCAAAGAAGTTGGAAACTATCATAAGGGAAGAAGAGTTGAAGGCATGTATGCTCTTGTTTCATTTGGATTATGGTTTGTTCTATCTCAATCGCGTTTCTCGAAATAATTAAAAGTTATTTCCTTATGAAATTATTTTATATGTGTGAACGACTTTAACTTATTTTTACTTTAAGGCATGTATTTTGGTTTTGTTGATTTTCTACTTTATAGTGGTATTACTCATACTATCCTAAAATACAAGGATTACTTTATCAACATTACACCTAAAGTAACTTCACTGAAAACGAGGTTGGGCCAGTCAACCCTTATTGAATGCTTTAGTAAAGCCCAATTTATGTTGTCAAATGGTACTTCTATGACTATATATGAAGCCATATGCTTTCCATGTTCCGATCGAAACTTGTTTAGCTTTCAGGATATTTTAGAAAACAAGTTTCATCTCGAAACTGCTCAAGAAAATGGCATTAAATACCTTCAGATTACCTCCACTCAATAAGAACAAAAGTGTATACTAGAGAAGTTGAGAAGTTAAGACTATATGGACTGCACGACTGAAGGTGGACTACACGAAATTGTAAGACTATGCGTGGACCACAACATTCACATGGGTTGAAATAGACTGTTGACTGAAATAGGTTGTTATTGTTATGTATGATATATTACGTTGTATGTGGTATCTTAGTGAACTCACTAAGATTTGTGTTTACGGTTTTAAGTTTAAATGTTGCAGGTCTTTTTGGAAGTATGGGAAAAAACACGACCTGTTTGCATCACAACTACTTCTATGATTTCGAAAATTTCCACACTTATGAATTTATTACTCTGATTATGTTATCAAATAATTAAATGTTACTTCTTTATGATTTAATGATAAGGATTCCTCTATTTTAAAAATAAAAAAATTGATTTGAAATTTAGGACGTTACAAGTTGGTATCAGAGCCATCGTTTGAGGGATTTGGACTAGCACATGGTCCATCTAAACTCAAATTGAGGACTGAGAAAATCTTTTATAAAATGTTTTTCTAAAAGAAAAAGGATTCAATGCATGCAATCAGAAGGATCTCAAGTAAGGGATTCCTGGAATACCTAAACATATTATGTTAGTTGTCCTAGAGTATGATGCACATGCGAGAAGTTAGAATAAGGATCTGCTCAGGATTGCATTGCTAGAATGTCTATTAGGAGAGATGCATGTGTGCTTATTATGGTACCTATTAGAAATATATGCTAGTATATAGCATAAATATATTTTAGGAATTGCATGTTAGAATTGTCTACTATATGGATGCCTTATTGCTTAATGGACTTGTTGCTCGAATGTTTCTTTCTTTATGTCATGTGAAACCTATATTGATATTAATTAATTATTAAGCGAATGTGTTAGGTTGCATACGACAAAGCTTAAATATTTTTAGAATGCTTGATTTCGCCTTATTGCATAGATCTTGTTTGAGTCCAACTGTTGTACTACATGATCTTTTAGTCGAAGGACTGTTTAATTCTTGTTGCATGTAAATGTATTCGTAAGATAGTAAGTTGGCATTAGTAAACGTTCCTTCCGCAAATGATAGCAGGGTGGGTGGAATTCCTAGTGACCTAGGAGCAATATTAGAATGTGTTAATGTGGGTATATGCGTAAGAGGAGTCCTTGAAGGAGAATCTAGGATGAGTAGTGGTATGTACTGATTTGATTACATGTATATGTTATTAGAAGGGTTAGAAATGGTCGTGTGTAGTGACTTGGGAACTTTGAGACAATTCTTATTATAAGTACAGATAGGTGTGGAAGGTAGTATGGGCCCATACTACCGGAAGCACGTGATCGATACTTGCATCAGGGGGAGTCACAACGAATCTAAGGAGCTGGAAGTTGGAAACTAGAGTGAGGTAATGATATGAGTTTATTTCGATTTAATTTTGATTTTTGCCTACAGTTTAAGTAATGGCTGAGCTGAGAGAGTGGTTATGAATTTGGCTTTCGACTAAGCATCCACGGTGGATCGGGTTTGGGTGTTGCAGGCCTAAATGATCTGGTAGTTTATGAAGTTTTGAGGGCCTTGTTTGAGGTGATATGACCATTGGTTGAAAAACTCAAGGAGGAGATGATTGACATGATCTAGGTGAGGATTTCAACCACTTTGGAGGCTAAACGGATGAGGGTTGGAGACGTTGCATGCCATGGTATGGTAGTGTATTAGCCTCCCGCCTCCGAGGTTGAGACCATGTTGTTGGATGGATCTGCGAAACGAATTAGGAATAAGCATGTGCAGATTCCCACTCCACAACAGCGAAGAGGTGCAATACTATTGGTTCATGCTCTTCTAGGCTAAGGGGTCTTCATCGACTACTAGAGTGTGGGAAATGCATGAGGGTGTATGTCAAGTGGTTTTGAATTTATGTTTTAGATGTGGGCAAGAGGGTCATTTCAGCCAGGATTGAAAGCAAGATGACAATAAGATATGTTTCCTTTGCAATCCGTTGGGTCACGTCAAAGCAGAAGGTCCTAGGGGAGCATGAAGGGTGTCATTGGACCCACCAACCATCGTTAACACTTGTATGTTTCTATTAAACTTTGATGTCTTTTTGTTTTGTTGATATTCTTATTGGTAGTTGGTATGTGTAACAACTAGAAATAGTAGAATCGAACAAGGTAATATACTAAGGATGTAAAATTTATTTAATATTAATAAAAATATGCAAATATGTCCCTACAAATTTATAAAAATAATGCTAGTTAGACCAAAAGGCTAGAAATCGAGTGCGCCAAAAGTTATGTTATTATATATATTATGACATATTCGGAAAGCACACATCGACGTGATTTTGAAAATATAAGATTTGTAAAAATCGAACTTCATATGATGGAGATATGATTTTTATAATATATAAAAATCAAACACACATAAAAACTTAATACTCCTCGAGAAAAGATTAATGAGACGAAGAAGACCAAAAACGGAGCCAATATAAGGGAGTTATGATTTTTATAAAATCATTTTAGGATACCCCTCCATACGAAGTATCAGGCTGACAAGAAAGTGGGGATCAGCTAAAACAACCTACAGGAAAGGTGTAGTACTCATCGAGACCATCATGTCTGTATAAAGAACATCGAAAACAAGGCGCGTACATGAGAGTTGCGAAATTTACAACATCATTAAAATCTGCACACACGCCACATGTGGCGCACACTCTGATGCCAGATTCATGAAGATACGAGTGATATGGACCGACGAGAGAGTGACACGTGTCCGTGCCCAGGTGGAGCTACCACATACACATGTGGTGTGCACCCTTAGAAAATGTGCGACGTGCTCCCCAAGACCTGCTATAAATAGAAGATCAGGGTTAGACCTATTCCTCATCCCTCTCAGGTCCTCTCTCTCGATCCCTGAGCCTCCCGACCTCCTGAGTGATCCTGAGTCCCGATGTGACACTCCCGAGCCCTTGAAAGCAAGCTACTAGGGTGAGTTCACGACCCCACTTTTACATTTTTAAAAGTTTTATGCTGGGAAATTCATGAAAGTTAATAAATTGTTAATCATAAAACAACCAAATGTTATGGACAATATTACCCCTAGTGGTTATACTGCACATATATTTAGGATAATATTATGCCTGATAGTTACTGTGACCAAATCTTTAGAATAATGTTATGCCTAGCCATTGGTATGACCAAATTTCTCAAAGATAACACTATGTCTAGGTAGTACTTGTGACAACTGGAGAATTTCGGATCAAGAAAAGTATAGCTATGTGTAATGTAAAAACCCTAGTGCAACTTTGTTGTAATAAAACATTCGAAGAATCGATATGAATTTGCATAAAGAATGTTTTAAGTTGAATCAAGGAGTTCGAAGCCTTAAATATGCATTAGGAGTGTTTAGGCTGGACTGAGTTGCCCTAAAACCTAGAAGCCTAGCAACCGAGAACTTCTTTTCCATCGGACCGAAACCTCGCACCTAGGGTTCTCATTTGGAACCGAGAACAAAGTTCTCGGCCTCATTGGACCGAGATCTTGATGACACAAATGAGACCGAAAACCCTAGCCTTGGTTCTAGGATCTCAGTTGGGTGAGAGACTCGAGATTTTGACCTTGTGACTTGACCTCCCAACTTTACACTCTTTTATCCATCATATCCGAATGCAAAACACACAATTAACCCCAAGCAACTTTACACTCTTTTATCCAACATATCTCCACACCATACATGCCATTATTTCCCATACAACCATGCATCCACTTTACCACCTTTTATCCAACACATGCTATTACCCCTCAAACAACCAAGCCACACCCATCCCCCTTAAATTTCGTCAAACCTCTTCCCCCCTCTCATTTTACAATCTTCATCTTCTTCATTCTTTCAAATTCTCTCAAGAACAATCCATTTTTCTTAAGGTTAATTCTCCACAAATTGGTTCTTCAAATTTTGGTAAGCTTTCCTCCATTGATCTAGTGATTTTACACACATTCATAATAGTTTTTGTTGCATTTACACACATTTATATGTGTTATTATCCATAGGGTAATACCATCTTCAAGTGTTATTCAACCATCTTCAAGTGTTTTAGGCTTGAGGATCTTCATCTTCATCCCTTTAACCAACCACAAACACACTCAAGGTGAGTTCAAGCCCACACTTTTTTTTTGAGATTTTTATGTTTTTAGGGGGGGGGATATAAGTCAAAATTGGTTTATTACATGAACACTTGCTTGTTACTTCTTAAAAGTTAAAGTATAAACCTTTATTTGTGCAAGTTATGAATATCACTACTTTGTATACAATATTTGAGATATATTAGTTTTGGATATGCAAAGTCAACAAAAACATAACTCACTATGTGCTACAAATATCATAAGGAAAAGTATGATTTGGAAAACTACAAAGTTTTTCGAAACTTTTACTAAAAGATAGTTTTTCTAGCAAAAATGGTTATAATATAGTTATTTACTATTTTGATTGGTTACAACCCAAAGATATCATGTTCTGATTACATATTTTGACACTAGACAAGATTTCAACTTTATATTTATATAAAAGATTATATAAATAGTCTAAACAAAACACACAAGACAAACTATATTGGTATAGTTTGGGAGTCACAAAACCAAACTTTTGTTTCAGAAGAACCATCTAACTATTCAATGGTATAATTTTTTTTCATTTTACAATAAAAGGAGTCATAGTTCACGTAAATCTGTTGATGCTCTTGTGAGACATTTTCTTCACAGTACCTACCTAGCGTACACTTTAAGTCTTGCGTTATAACCAGAGTCTCCTGGAGGGAGAGCGAGACAGCTGTGTACAGATCTATACGGGATTGACAACCCCAGACCTGAGTTGTTCGCCACAGCTCGACTAGGAAGTCTAGGGTGACAAATGTCTACCGATTCTGACGCCTGAAGAATGTCGTTTAGTCATATCCGTCATAGTAAGCATGGTTATAGTTACTCACATAGGGATTAACAATACTACTCGGTTTACGGGAAGCTTACACTTCATCAATTCTATAAAAAGATAAAACTAAATACTATCTTTCAGTACAACATTACTTATATTTCTGGTCTTAGGGTTAAGACTAAAGTTCATACCTAATAAAATATTGGATTTTCTGGAAACATATATTATCATTTTATAAGGAAAAGATACAAAGAAAATACATACACTTTTAGTCTTGGGTATAAGACTTATAGCTCGTTTTTAAAGAAAATATCGGATTTTTTGGAAGTATACAGAACCATTTTACGCAAAACAGTTACAAACTCTTTTCATACAAAATGCTTATGAACTCACCAATTTAATTGTTGACACTTTTCAACATCACTTGTATTCTCAGGAAATCAATAAACAGGTATTCAAACCATTTTTTACGGCCGGCGTCGCTGTTTCATGCTTTCTACTTATCAGTAATTTGTATCTAATTTTCAAGAAAAGAAATTTTTTTTAAACACTATAATACTTGAAATATCAATGTATGAATGTTTGTGTTGCTATGTTTCATTTATATTCAATTGTTATGATACTATACATGAAGTCATCCGTCCTCGGACGTTTCCGTAGTTCCGGTTCGGGGGTGTGACAGTACTTTACCCAAATATTCATTCGAAACATCTAAACTAATAAAATTATATAGTTAAATATAATTATGTAATCAAGTATTAAAAGCAAAAGCATACTATAAGGATAATCAAAACATATGTTAATGAGACAACTATTCATCTATTAGCTAATTAAACTTTAGTTAATCCCGGACCTATAATCATTATTAAATAATAAGTGAGCAAGATAAGTATGTATAGATCTATATGGGGATGACACACCTACCTACGGTTGCTAGCTACAACCTTGGTGATTGAGTCACAAAAGGGATAAATAGCTAATCAATCACAACGTCAGATGAAGCATTGTGTAGGGAAAATATCATGTCAAAAGCTCGATTATGGGAACTCATTACAACATTGTTCCGTCATCCTTAATTAATTAAACTACTTAAAGGGGAACGCCTTGAAGTAGTAATCGTACACCTAAAACAGATAGTAAGGCAAATACTTTATAGGAAACAAAACTTAGTTAATAAATTTGATAGAATTCTTTTACAAGAGTATCTTAACA